>NW_027464585.1:58933536-59036036 GCF_043290135.1 Rhipicephalus microplus | reverse complement strand
TATTACAGTACAGAACGCTGTATCTCGCTAAATGACATCGTTCATTAAGGTTTCACGATACTTGCATGCGCTTTACCGAGAATGTCACAACATAGCACTTTCGCACTTGTAACGGTACAACACGCAGTATTTGGCTTGTTCATGCCGTTTTGTGTGCTTTCACAACATTTTACCTATCGCAGTTTCGTACTCGCATTAAAACAACACTATCTCGTTAGATGACGTCGTTTTTGGTGGTTTCACGACGCTACCTAGCTTAAACTAACATAACTTAACCTAACATAACCTTCGCACTTCTATCGTTAGAAAACGTTTTACTCGCTACTTTACATTGCTTTCTACAACATTACGACGGTTTCAAGCGCTTTCACATTAGATATCGCAGTGCCCAACTTGTAAAGGTGAAAAACACTGCATCTCACTAAGTGACATTGTTTATTGCGGTTTTACAACGGTTCATACCTTAACCTAACGTAACCTAACCTAACCTAACCCAACCTAACCTAACATAACCTAACCTAACCTAACCTAACCTAACCTAACCAAACCTAACCTAACGTAACCTAACCTAACCTAACCTAACGACGTTTGCAAGTGTTTTCACATTAGATATCGCAGTTCCCAACTTGTATAGGTGAAAAACACTGCATCTCACTAAGTGACATTGTTTAATGCGCTTTTACGACGGTTCATATCTTAACCTAACCTAACATTCGTACTTGTATTGAAAAACGCTCTATTACACTGTTTCGTTCACAATTACGATATTTGCATAACCTCACAGTTTTTCACCAACTTATTGCAGTACAGAACGCTGTATCTCGCTAAATGACATCGGTCTTTAAGGTTTCACGATGCTTGCATGCGCTTTAACGAGAATATCACAATATAGCAGTTTCGCACTTGTAACGGTAGAACACGCAGTATTTGGCTTGTTCATGCCGTTTTGTGTGCTTTCACAACATTTCACCTATCGCAGTTTAATACTCGCTATAAAACAACACTATCTCGTTAGATGACGTCGTTTTTGGTAGTTTCACGACGCTACCTAGCTTAAACTAACCTAACCTAACCTAACCTTCGCACTTCTATTGTTAGAAAACGTTTTACTCGCCACTTTACAATGTTTTCTACAAGATTACGACGGTTTCATAAGCTTTCACATTAGATATCGTAGTTCCCGACTTGTAATGTTGAAAAACACTACATCTCACTAAGTGACATTGTTTAATGCGGTTTTACGACGGTGGATATGTCAACCTAACCTAACATTCGCACTTGTATCTAAGACGCTCAATTACACTGTTTCGTTCACAATTACGATATTTGCTTGACCTCACAGTTTCTCACCAACTTATTACAGTACAGAACGCTGTATCTCGCTAAATGACATCGTTCTTTAAGGTTTCACGATACTTCATGCGCTTTACCGAGAATGTCACAACATAGCAGTTTCGCACTTGTAACGGTACAACACGCAGTATTTGGCTTGTTCATGCCGTTTTGTGTGCTTTCACAACATTTTACCTATCGCAGTTTCGTACTCGCAATAAAACAACACTATCTCGTTAGATGACGTCGTTTTTGGTAGTTTCACGACGCTACCTAGCTTAAACTAACATAACTCAACCTAACATAACCTTCGCACTTCTATCGTTAGAAAACGTTTTACTAGCTACTTTACATTGCTTTCTAGAGCATTACGACGGTTTCAAGCACTTTCACATTAGATATCGCAGTTCCCAACTTGTAAAGGTGAAAAACACTGCATCTCACTAAGTGACATTGTTTATTGCGGTTTTACGACGGTTCATACCTTAACCTAACCTAACATTCGTACTTGTATTGAAAAACGCTCTATTACACTGTTTCGTTCACAATTACGATATTTGCTTAACCTCACAGTTTTTCACCAACTTATTGCAGTACAGAACGCTGTATCTCTCTAAATGACATTGTTCTTTAAGGTTTCACGATGCTTGCATGCGCTTTAACGAGAATATCACAATATAGCAGTTTCGCACTTGTAACGGTAGAACACGCAGTATTTGGCTTGTTCATGCCGTTTTGTGTGCATTCACAACATTTCAGCTATCGCAGTTTAATACTCGCAATAAAACAACACTATCTCGTTAGATGACGTCGTTTTTGGTAGTTTCACGACGCTACCTAGCTTAAACTAACCTAACCTAACCTAACCTTCGCACTTCTATCGTTAGAAAACGTTTTACTCGCAACTTTACAATGTTTTCTACAAGATTACGACGGTTTCATGCGCTTTCACATTAGATATCGTAGTTCCCGACTTGTAATGTTGAAAAACACTACATCTCACTAAGCGACATTGTTTAATGCGGTTTTACGACGGTTGATATGTCAACCTAACCTAACATTCGCACTTGTATCTAAAGACGCTCAATTACACTGTTTCGTTCACAATTACGATATTTGCTTGACCTCACAGTTTCTCACCAACTTATTACAGTACAGAACGCTGTATCTCGCTAAATGACATCGTTCTTTAAGGTTTCACGATACTTGCATGCGCTTTAACGAGAATATCACATTAAAGCAGCTTCGCACTTGTAACGGCACAAGACGCAGTATCTGGCTAGTTCATGCCATTTTGTGTGCTTTCCCAATATTTCACCTATCGCAGTTTCGTACTCGCAATAAAACAACACTATCTCGTTAGATGACATCGTTTTTGGTGGTTTCACGACGCTACCTAGCTCAAACTAACCGAACCTTCGCACTTCTATCGTTAGAAAACGTTTTATTCGCTACTTTACAATGTTTTCTACAAGATTACGACGGTTTCATGCGCTTTCACATTAGATATCGCAGTTCCCGACTTGTAATGGTGAAAAACACAGCATCTCACTAAGTGACATTGTTTAATGCGGTTTTAGCGCGGTTCATAACTTAACCTAACCTAACCTTACCTAAACCAACCTAACCTAACCTAACCTAACCAAACCTTACCTAACATACCCTAACCTAACCTAACCTAACCAAACCTAACCTAACCTAACCTAACGTAACCTAACCTAACCTAACCTAACCTAACCTAACGACGTTTGCAAGCGCTTTCACATTAGATATCGCAGTTCCCGACTTGTAATGGTGAAAAACACTGCATCTCACTAAGTGACATTGTTTAATGCGGTTTTACGACGGTTCATATCTTAACCTAACCTAACATTCGCACTTGTATTAAAAAACGCTCTATTACACTGTTTCGTTCACAATTAGGATATTTGCATAACCTCACAGTTTTTCACCAACTTATTGCAGTACAGAACGCTGTATCTCGCTAAATGACATCGTTCTTTAAGGTTTCACGATGCTTGCATGCGCTTTAACGAGAATATCACAACATAGCAGTTTCGCACTTGTAACGGTACAACACGCAGTATTTAGCTTGTTCATGCCGTTTTGTGTGCTTCCACAACATTTCACCTATCGCAGTTTCGTACTCGCAATAAAACAACACTATCTCGTTAGATGACGTTGTTTTTGGTAGTTTCACGACGCTACCTAGCTTAAACTAACATAACTCAACCTAACATGACCTTCGCACTTCTATCGTTAGAAAACGTTTTACTCGCTACTTTACATTGCTTTCTACAACATTACGACGGTTTCAAGCGCTTTCACATTACATATCACTGTTCCCAACTTGTAAAGGTGAAAAACACTGCATCTCACTAAGTGACATTGTTTAATGCGGTTTTACGACGGTTCATACCTTAACCTAACCTAACCCAACCCAACTTAACCTAACCTAACCTAACCTAACCTAACCCAACCTAACCTAACCTAACCTAACCTAACCCAACCTAACCTAACTCAACCCAACCTAACCTAACCTAAGCTAACCTAACCTAACCTAACCAAACCTAACCTAACCTAACTTAACCTAACCTAACGTAACCTAACCTAACCTATTCTAACGTAACCTAACCTTACCTGACCTAACCTAACCTAACGTAACCTAACCTAACCTAACATAACCTAACGTAACCTAACCTAACCTAACCTAACGTAACCTAACCTAACCTAACCCAACCTAACCCAATCCAACCCAACCCAACAACACCCAACCCAACCTAACCTAACCTAACCTAACCTTACCTAACCTAACCAAATTATCCTTACCTAACCTAACCTAACCTAACGTAACCTAACCTAACCTAACGTAACCTAACCTAACGTAACCTAACCTAACCTAACCTAACCTAACCCAACCTAACCTAACCTAACCCAACTCAACCCAACCTAACCTAACCTAACCTAACCTAACCGAACCTAACCTAACCTAACCTAACCTAACCTAACCTAACGACGGTTGCAAGCGCTTTCACATTAAATATCGCAGTTCCCCACTTTTAATGGTGAAAAACACTGCATCTCAGTAATTGACATTGTTTAATGCGGTTTTACGACGGTTCATATCTTAACCTAACCTAACATTCGCACTTGTATCTAAAAACGCTCTATTACACTGTTTTGTTCACAATTACGATATTTGCATAACCTCACAGTTTTTCACCAACTTATTGCAGTACAGAACGCTGTATCTCGCTAAATGACATCGTTCTTTAAGGTTTCACGATGCTTGCATGCGCTTTAACGAGAATATCACAACATAGCAGTTTCGCACTTGTAACGGTACAACACGCAGTATTTGGCTTGTTCATGCCGTTTTGTGTGCTTCCACAACATTTCACCTATCGCAGTTTCGTACTCGCAATAAAACAACACTATCTCGTTAGATGACGTTGTTTTTGGTAGTTTCACGACGCTACCTAGCTTAAACTAACATAACTCAACCTAACATGACCTTCCCACTTCTATCGTTAGAAAACGTTTTACTCGCTACTTTACATTGCTTTCTACAACATTACGACGGTTTCAAGCGCTTTCACATTACATATCACAGTTCCCAACTTGTAAAGGTGAAAAACACTGCATCTCACTAAGTGACATTGTTTAATGCGGTTTTACGACGGTTCATACCTTAACCTAACCTAACCCAACCCAACTTAACCTAACCTAACCTAACCTAACCTAAACTAACCTAACCCAACCTAACCTAACCTAACCTAACCTAACCCAACCTAACCTAGCCCAACCCAACCTAACCTAACCCAAGCTAACCTAACCTAACCTAACCAAACCTAACCTAACCTAACTTAACCTAACCTAACGTAACCTAACCTAACCTATTCTAACGTAACCTAACCTTACCTGACCTAACCTAACCTAACGTAACCTAACCTAACCTAACATAACCTAACGTAACCTAACCTAACCTAACCTAACGTAACCTAACCTAACCTAACCCAACCTAAACCAACCCAACCCAACCCAACAACACCCAACCCAACCTAACCTAACCCAACCTAACCTTACCTAACCTAACCAAATTATCCTTACCTAACCTAACCTAACCTAACGTAACCTAACCTAACCTAACCTAACGTAACCTAACCTAACGTAACCTAACCTAACCTAACCTAACCTAACCCAACCTAACCTAACCTAACCTAACCTAACCCAACTCAACCCAACCTAACCTAATCTAACCTAACCTAACCTAACCTAACCTAACCAAACCTAACCTAACCTAACCTAACCTAACCTAACCTAACCTAACCTAACCTAACGACGGTTGCAAGCGCTTTCACATTAAATATCGCAGTTCCCCACTTTTAATGGTGAAAAACACTGCATCTCAGTAATTGACATTGTTTAATGCGGTTTTACGACGGTTCATATCTTAACCTAACCTAACATTCGCACTTGTATCTAAAAACGCTCTATTACACTGTTTTGTTCACAATTACGATATTTGCATAACCTCACAGTTTTTCACCAACTTATTGCAGTACAGAACGCTGTATCTCGCTAAATGACATTGTTCTTTAAGGTTTCACGATGCTTGCATGCGATTTAACGAGAATATCACAATATAGCAGTTTCGCACTTGTAACGGTGAAACACGCAGTATTTGGCTTGTTCATACCGTTTTGTGTGCTTTCACAACATTTCACCTATCGCAGTTTAATACTCGCTACAAAACAACACTATCTCGTTAGATGACGTCGTTTTTGGTAGTTTCACGATGCTACCTAGCTTAAACTAACCTAACCTAACCTAACCTTCGCACTTCTATCGTTATAAAACGTTTTACTCGCCACTTTACAATGTTTTCTACAAGATTACGACGGTTTTATGCGCTTTCACATTAGATATCGTAGTTCCCGACTTGTAATGTTGAAAAACACTACATCTCACTAAGTGACATTGTTTAATGCGGTTTTACGACGGTTGATATGTCAACCTAACCTAACATTCGCACTTGTATCTAAAAACGCTCAATTACACTGTTTCGTTCACAATTACGATATTTGCTTGACCTCACAGTTTCTCACCAACTTATTACAGTACAGAACGCTGTATCTCGCTAAATGACATCGTTCTTTAAGGTTTCACGATACTTGCATGCGCTTTACCGAGAATGTCACAACATAGCAGTTTCGCACTTGTAACGGTACAACACGCAGTATTTGGCTTGTTCATGCCGTTTTGTGTGCTTTCACAACATTTTACCTATCGCAGTTTCGTACTCGCAATAAAACAACACTATCTCGTTAGATAACGTCGTTTTTGGTGGTTTCACGACGCTACCTACCTTAAACTAACATAACTCAACCTAACATAACCTTCGCACTTCTATCGTTAGAAAACGTTTTACTAGCTACTTTACATTGCTTTCTACAACATTACGACGGTTTCAAGCGCTTTCACATTAGATATCGCAGTTCCCAACTTGTAAAGGTGAAAAACACTGCATCTCACTAAGTGACATTGTTTATTGCGGTTTTACGACGGTTCATACCTTAACCTAACCTAACATTCGTACTTGTATTGAAAAACGCTCTATTACACTGTTTCGTTCACAATTACGATATTTGCTTAACCTCACAGTTTTTCACCAACTTATTGCAGTACAGAACGCTGTATCTCGCTAAATGACATTGTTCTTTAAGGTTTCACGATGCTTGCATGCGCTTTAACGAGAATATCACAATATAGCAGTTTCGCACTTGTAACGGTAGAACACGCAGTATTTGGCTTGTTCATGCCGTTTTGTGTGCATTCACAACATTTCACCTATCGCAGTTTAATACTCGCAATAAAACAACACTATCTCGTTAGAAGACGTCGTTTTTGGTAGTTTCACGACGCTACCTAGCTTAAACTAACCTAACCTAACCTAACCTTCGCACTTCTATCGTTAGAAAACGTTTTACTCGCAACTTTACAATGTTTTCTACAAGATTACGACGGTTTCATGCGCTTTCACATTAGATATCGTAGTTCCCGACTTGTAATGTTGAAAAACACTACATCTCACTAAGCGACATTGTTTGATGCGGTTTTACGACGGTTGATATGTCAACCTAACCTAACATTCGCACTTGTATGTAAAGACGCTCAATTACACTGTTTCGTTCACAATTACGATATTTGCTTGACCTCACAGTTTCTCACCAACTTATTACAGTACAGAACGCTGTATCTCGCTAAATGACATCGTTCTTTAAGGTTTCACGATACTTGCATGCGCTTTAACGAGAATATCACATTAAAGCAGCTTCGCACTTGTAACGGCACAAGACGCAGTATCTGGCTAGTTCATGCCATTTTGTGTGCTTTCCCAATATTTCACCTATCGCAGTTTCGTACTCGCAATAAAACAACACTATCTCGTTAGATGACATCGTTTTTGGTGGTTTCACGACGCTACCTAGCTCAAACTAACCGAACCTTCGCACTTCTATCGTTAGAAAACGTTTTATTCGCTACTTTACAATGTTTTCTACAAGATTACGACGGTTTCATGCGCTTTCACATTAGATATCGCAGTTCCCGACTTGTAATGGTGAAAAACACAGCATCTCACTAAGTGACATTGTTTAATGCGGTTTTAGCGCGGTTCATAACTTAACCTAACCTAACCTTACCTAAACCAACCTAACCTAACCTAACCTAACCAAACCTTACCTAACATACCCTAACCTAACCTAACCTAACCAAACCTAACCTAACCTAACCTAACGTAACCTAACCTAACCTAACCTAACCTAACCTAACGACGTTTGCAAGCGCTTTCACATTAGATATCGCAGTTCCCGACTTGTAATGGTGAAAAACACTGCATCTCACTAAGTGACATTGTTTAATGCGGTTTTACGACGGTTCATATCTTAACCTAACCTAACATTCGCACTTGTATTAAAAAACGCTCTATTACACTGTTTCGTTCACAATTAGGATATTTGCATAACCTCACAGTTTTTCACCAACTTATTGCAGTACAGAACGCTGTATCTCGCTAAATGACATCGTTCTTTAAGGTTTCACGATGCTTGCATGCGCTTTAACGAGAATATCACAACATAGCAGTTTCGCACTTGTAACGGTACAACACGCAGTATTTAGCTTGTTCATGCCGTTTTGTGTGCTTCCACAACATTTCACCTATCGCAGTTTCGTACTCGCAATAAAACAACACTATCTCGTTAGATGACGTTGTTTTTGGTAGTTTCACGACGCTACCTAGCTTAAACTAACATAACTCAACCTAACATGACCTTCGCACTTCTATCGTTAGAAAACGTTTTACTCGCTACTTTACATTGCTTTCTACAACATTACGACGGTTTCAAGCGCTTTCACATTACATATCACTGTTCCCAACTTGTAAAGGTGAAAAACACTGCATCTCACTAAGTGACATTGTTTAATGCGGTTTTACGACGGTTCATACCTTAACCTAACCTAACCCAACCCAACTTAACCTAACCTAACCTAACCTAACCTAACCCAACCTAACCTAACCTAACCTAACCTAACCCAACCTAACCTAACTCAACCCAACCTAACCTAACCTAAGCTAACCTAACCTAACCTAACCAAACCTAACCTAACCTAACTTAACCTAACCTAACGTAACCTAACCTAACCTATTCTAACGTAACCTAACCTTACCTGACCTAACCTAACCTAACGTAACCTAACCTAACCTAACATAACCTAACGTAACCTAACCTAACCTAACCTAACGTAACCTAACCTAACCTAACCCAACCTAACCCAATCCAACCCAACCCAACAACACCCAACCCAACCTAACCTAACCTAACCTAACCTTACCTAACCTAACCAAATTATCCTTACCTAACCTAACCTAACCTAACGTAACCTAACCTAACCTAACGTAACCTAACCTAACGTAACCTAACCTAACCTAACCTAACCTAACCCAACCTAACCTAACCTAACCCAACTCAACCCAACCTAACCTAACCTAACCTAACCTAACCTAACCGAACCTAACCTAACCTAACCTAACCTAACCTAACCTAACGACGGTTGCAAGCGCTTTCACATTAAATATCGCAGTTCCCCACTTTTAATGGTGAAAAACACTGCATCTCAGTAATTGACATTGTTTAATGCGGTTTTACGACGGTTCATATCTTAACCTAACCTAACATTCGCACTTGTATCTAAAAACGCTCTATTACACTGTTTTGTTCACAATTACGATATTTGCATAACCTCACAGTTTTTCACCAACTTATTGCAGTACAGAACGCTGTATCTCGCTAAATGACATCGTTCTTTAAGGTTTCACGATGCTTGCATGCGCTTTAACGAGAATATCACAACATAGCAGTTTCGCACTTGTAACGGTACAACACGCAGTATTTGGCTTGTTCATGCCGTTTTGTGTGCTTCCACAACATTTCACCTATCGCAGTTTCGTACTCGCAATAAAACAACACTATCTCGTTAGATGACGTTGTTTTTGGTAGTTTCACGACGCTACCTAGCTTAAACTAACATAACTCAACCTAACATGACCTTCCCACTTCTATCGTTAGAAAACGTTTTACTCGCTACTTTACATTGCTTTCTACAACATTACGACGGTTTCAAGCGCTTTCACATTACATATCACAGTTCCCAACTTGTAAAGGTGAAAAACACTGCATCTCACTAAGTGACATTGTTTAATGCGGTTTTACGACGGTTCATACCTTAACCTAACCTAACCCAACCCAACTTAACCTAACCTAACCTAACCTAACCTAAACTAACCTAACCCAACCTAACCTAACCTAACCTAACCTAACCCAACCTAACCTAGCCCAACCCAACCTAACCTAACCCAAGCTAACCTAACCTAACCTAACCAAACCTAACCTAACCTAACTTAACCTAACCTAACGTAACCTAACCTAACCTATTCTAACGTAACCTAACCTTACCTGACCTAACCTAACCTAACGTAACCTAACCTAACCTAACATAACCTAACGTAACCTAACCTAACCTAACCTAACGTAACCTAACCTAACCTAACCCAACCTAAACCAACCCAACCCAACCCAACAACACCCAACCCAACCTAACCTAACCCAACCTAACCTTACCTAACCTAACCAAATTATCCTTACCTAACCTAACCTAACCTAACGTAACCTAACCTAACCTAACCTAACGTAACCTAACCTAACGTAACCTAACCTAACCTAACCTAACCTAACCCAACCTAACCTAACCTAACCTAACCTAACCCAACTCAACCCAACCTAACCTAATCTAACCTAACCTAACCTAACCTAACCTAACCAAACCTAACCTAACCTAACCTAACCTAACCTAACCTAACCTAACCTAACGACGGTTGCAAGCGCTTTCACATTAAATATCGCAGTTCCCCACTTTTAATGGTGAAAAACACTGCATCTCAGTAATTGACATTGTTTAATGCGGTTTTACGACGGTTCATATCTTAACCTAACCTAACATTCGCACTTGTATCTAAAAACGCTCTATTACACTGTTTTGTTCACAATTACGATATTTGCATAACCTCACAGTTTTTCACCAACTTATTGCAGTACAGAACGCTGTATCTCGCTAAATGACATTGTTCTTTAAGGTTTCACGATGCTTGCATGCGATTTAACGAGAATATCACAATATAGCAGTTTCGCACTTGTAACGGTGAAACACGCAGTATTTGGCTTGTTCATACCGTTTTGTGTGCTTTCACAACATTTCACCTATCGCAGTTTAATACTCGCTACAAAACAACACTATCTCGTTAGATGACGTCGTTTTTGGTAGTTTCACGATGCTACCTAGCTTAAACTAACCTAACCTAACCTAACCTTCGCACTTCTATCGTTATAAAACGTTTTACTCGCCACTTTACAATGTTTTCTACAAGATTACGACGGTTTTATGCGCTTTCACATTAGATATCGTAGTTCCCGACTTGTAATGTTGAAAAACACTACATCTCACTAAGTGACATTGTTTAATGCGGTTTTACGACGGTTGATATGTCAACCTAACCTAACATTCGCACTTGTATCTAAAAACGCTCAATTACACTGTTTCGTTCACAATTACGATATTTGCTTGACCTCACAGTTTCTCACCAACTTATTACAGTACAGAACGCTGTATCTCGCTAAATGACATCGTTCTTTAAGGTTTCACGATACTTGCATGCGCTTTACCGAGAATGTCACAACATAGCAGTTTCGCACTTGTAACGGTACAACACGCAGTATTTGGCTTGTTCATGCCGTTTTGTGTGCTTTCACAACATTTTACCTATCGCAGTTTCGTACTCGCAATAAAACAACACTATCTCGTTAGATAACGTCGTTTTTGGTGGTTTCACGACGCTACCTACCTTAAACTAACATAACTCAACCTAACATAACCTTCGCACTTCTATCGTTAGAAAACGTTTTACTAGCTACTTTACATTGCTTTCTACAACATTACGACGGTTTCAAGCGCTTTCACATTAGATATCGCAGTTCCCAACTTGTAAAGGTGAAAAACACTGCATCTCACTAAGTGACATTGTTTATTGCGGTTTTACGACGGTTCATACCTTAACCTAACCTAACATTCGTACTTGTATTGAAAAACGCTCTATTACACTGTTTCGTTCACAATTACGATATTTGCTTAACCTCACAGTTTTTCACCAACTTATTGCAGTACAGAACGCTGTATCTCGCTAAATGACATTGTTCTTTAAGGTTTCACGATGCTTGCATGCGCTTTAACGAGAATATCACAATATAGCAGTTTCGCACTTGTAACGGTAGAACACGCAGTATTTGGCTTGTTCATGCCGTTTTGTGTGCATTCACAACATTTCACCTATCGCAGTTTAATACTCGCAATAAAACAACACTATCTCGTTAGAAGACGTCGTTTTTGGTAGTTTCACGACGCTACCTAGCTTAAACTAACCTAACCTAACCTAACCTTCGCACTTCTATCGTTAGAAAACGTTTTACTCGCAACTTTACAATGTTTTCTACAAGATTACGACGGTTTCATGCGCTTTCACATTAGATATCGTAGTTCCCGACTTGTAATGTTGAAAAACACTACATCTCACTAAGCGACATTGTTTGATGCGGTTTTACGACGGTTGATATGTCAACCTAACCTAACATTCGCACTTGTATGTAAAGACGCTCAATTACACTGTTTCGTTCACAATTACGATATTTGCTTGACCTCACAGTTTCTCACCAACTTATTACAGTACAGAACGCTGTATCTCGCTAAATGACATCGTTCTTTAAGGTTTCACGATACTTGCATGCGCTTTAACGAGAATATCACAATAAAGCAGCTTCGCACTTGTAACGGCACAAGACGCAGTATCTGGCTAGTTGATGCTATTTTGTGTGCTTTCCCAATATTTCACCTATCGCAGTTTCGTACTCGCAATAAAACAACACTATCTCGTTAGATGACATCGTTTTTGGTGGTTTCACGACGCTACCTAGCTCAAACTAACCGAACCTTCGCACTTCTATCGTTAGAAAACGTTTTATTCGCTACTTTACAATGTTTTCTACAAGATTACGACGGTTTCATGCGCTTTCACATTAGATATCGCAGTTCCCGACTTGTAATAGTGAAAAACACAGCATCTCACTAAGTGACATTGTTTAATGCGGTTTTAGCGCGGTTCATATCTTAACCTAACCTAACCTTACCTAAACCAACCTAACCTAACCTAACCTAACCAAACCTTACCTAACATACCCTAACCTAACCTAACCTAACCTAACCAAACCTAACCTAACCTAACCTAACCTAACGTAACCTAACCTAACCTAACCTAACCTAACCTAACGACGTTTGCAAGCGCTTTCACATTAGATATCGCAGTTCCCGACTTGTAATGGTGAAAAACACTGCATCTCACTAAGTGACATTGTTTAATGCGGTTTTACGACGGTTCATATCTTAACCTAACCTAACATTCGCACTTGTATTAAAAAACGCTCTATTACACTGTTTCGTTCACAATTAGGATATTTGCATAACCTCACAGTTTTTCACCAACTTATTGCAGTACAGAACGCTGTATCTCGCTAAATGACATCGTTCTTTAAGGTTTCACGATGCTTGCATGCGCTTTAACGAGAATACCACAACATAGCAGTTTCGCACTTGTAACGGTACAACACGCAGTATTTGGCTTGTTCTACCGTTTTGTGTGCTTCCACAACATTTCACCTATCGCAGTTTCGTACTCGCAATGAAACAACACTATCTCGTTAGATGACGTTGTTTTTGGTAGTTTCACGACGCTACCTAGCTTAAACTAACATAACTCAACCTAACATGACCTTCGCACTTCTATCGTTAGAAAACGTTTTACTCGCTACTTTACATTGCTTTCTACAACATTACGACGGTTTCAAGCGCTTTCACATTAGATATCACAGTTCCCAACTTGTAAAGGTGAAAAACACTGCATCTCACTAAGTGACATTGTTTAATGCGGTTTTACGACGGTTCATACCTTAACCTAACCTAACCCAACCCAACTTAACCTAACCTAACCTAACCTAACCTAACCTAAACTAACCTAACCCAACCTAACCTAACCTAACCCAACCTAACCTAACCCAACCCAACCTAACCTAACCTAAGCTAACCTAACCTAACCAAACCTAACCTAACCTAAATTAACCTAACCTAACGTAACCTAACCTAACCTATTCTAACGTAACCTAACCTTACCTGACCTAACCTAACCTAACGTAACCTAACCTAACCTAACATAACCTAACGTAACCTAACCTAACCTAACCTAACGTAACCTAACCTAACCTAACCCAACCTAACCCAACCCAACCCAACAACACCCAACCCAACCTAACCTAACCTAACCTAACCTTACCTAACCTAACCAAATTATCCTTACCTAACCTAACCTAACCTAACGTAACCTAACCTAACCTAACCTAACGTAACCTAACCTAACGTAACCTAACCTAACCTAACCTAACCTAACCTAACCCAACCTAACCTAACCTAACCTAACCTAACCCAACTCAACCCAACCTAACCTAATCTAACCTAACCTAACCTAACCTAACCTAACCTAACCAAACCTAACCTAACCTAACCTAACCTAACCTAACCTAACCTAACGACGGTTGCAAGCGCTTTCACATTAAATATCGCAGTTCCCCACTTTTAATGGTGAAAAACACTGCATCTCAGTAATTGACATTGTTTAATGCGGTTTTACGACGGTTCATATCTTAACCTAACCTAACATTCGCACTTGTATCTAAAAACGCTCTATTACACTGTTTTGTTCACAATTACGATATTTGCATAACCTCACAGTTTTTCACCAACTTATTGCAGTACAGAACGCTGTATCTCGCTAAATGACATTGTTCTTTAAGGTTTCACGATGCTTGCATGCGATTTAACGAGAATATCACAATATAGCAGTTTCGCACTTGTAACGGTAGAACACGCAGTATTTGGCTTGTTCATGCCGTTTTGTGTGCTTTCACAACATTTCACCTATCGCAGTTTAATACTCGCTACAAAACAACACTATCTCGTTAGATGACGTCGTTTTTGGTAGTTTCACGACGCTACCTAGCTTAAACTAACCTAACCTAACCTAACCTTCGCACTTCTATCGTTAGAAAACGTTTTACTCGCAACTTTACAATGTTTTCTACAAGATTACGACGGTTTCATGCGCTTTCACATTAGATATCGTAGTTCCCGACTTGTAATGTTGAAAAACACTACATCTCACTAAGCGACATTGTTTAATGCGGTTTTACGACGGTTGATATGTCAACCTAACCTAACATTCGCACTTGTATCTAAAGACGCTCAATTACACTGTTTCGTTCACAATTACGATATTTGCTTGACCTCACAGTTTCTCACCAACTTATTACAGTACAGAACGCTGTATCTCGCTAAATGACATCGTTCTTTAAGGTTTCACGATACTTGCATGCGCTTTAACGAGAATATCACAATAAAGCAGCTTCGCACTTGTAACGGCACAAGACGCAGTATCTGGCTAGTTCATGCTATTTTGTGTGCTTTCCCAATATTTCACCTATCGCAGTTTCGTTTTCGCAATAAAACAACACTATCTCGTTAGATGACATCGTTTTTGGTGGTTTCACGACGCTACCTAGCTCAAACTAACCGAACCTTCGCACTTCTATCGTTAGAAAACGTTTTATTCGCTACTTTACAATGTTTTCTACAAGATTACGACGGTTTCATGCGCTTTCACAATAGATATCGCAGTTCCCGACTTGTAATAGAGAAAAACACAGCATCTCACTAAGTGACATTGTTTAATGCGGTTTTAGCGCGGTTCATATCTTAACCTAACCTAACCTTACCTAAACCAACCTAACCTAACCTAACCTAACCAAACCTTACCTAACATACCCTAACCTAACCTAACCTAACCTAACCAAACCTAACCTAACGTAACCTAACCTAACCTAACCTAACCTAACCTAACCTAACCTAACCTAACGACGTTTGCAAGCGCTTTCACATTAGATATCGCAGTTCCCGAATGGTAATGGTGAAAAGCACTGCATCTCACTAAGTGACATTGTTTAATGCGGTTTTACGACGGTTGATATCTTAACCTAACCTAACATTCGCACTTGTATTAAAAAACGCTCTATTACACTGTTTTGTTCACAATTAGGATATTTGCATAACCTCACAGTTTTTCACCAACTTATTGCAGTACAGAACGCTGTATCTCGCTAAATGACATCGTTCTTTAAGGTTTCACGATGCTTGCATGCGCTTTAACGAGAATATCACAACATAGCAGTTTCGCACTTGTAACGGTACAACACGCAGTATTTGGCTTGTTCATGCCGTTTTGTGTGCTTCCACAACATTTCACCTATCGCAGTTTCGTACTCGCAATAAAACAACACTATCTCGTTAGATGACGTTGTTTTTGGTAGTTTCACGACGCTACCTAGCTTAAACTAACATAACTCAACCTAACATGACCTTCGCACTTCTATCGTTAGAAAACGTTTTACTCGCTACTTTACATTGCTTTCTACAACATTACGACGGTTTCAAGCGCTTTCACATTAGATATCACAGTTCCCAACTTGTAAAGGTGAAAAACACTGCATCTCACTAAGTGACATTGTTTAATGCGGTTTTACGACGGTTCATACCTTAACCTAACCTAACCCAACCCAACTTAACCTAACCTAACCTAACCTAACCTAAACTAACCTAACCCAACCTAACCTAACCTAACCTAACCTAACCCAACCTAACCTAACCCAACCCAACCTAACCTAACCTAAGCTAACCTAACCTAACCTAACCAAACCTAACCTAACCTAACTTAACCTAACCTAACGTAACCTAACCTAACCTATTCTAACGTAACCTAACCTTACCTGACCTAACCTAACCTAACGTAACCTAACCTAACCTAACATAACCTAACGTAACCTAACCTAACCTAACCTAACGTAACCTAACCTAACCTAACCCAACCTAACCCAACCCAACCCAACCCAACAACACCCAACCCAACCTAACCTAACCTAACCTAACCTTACCTAACCTAACCAAATTATCCTTACCTAACCTAACCTAACCTAACGTAACCTAACCTAACCTAACCTAACGTAACCTAACCTAACGTAACCTAACCTAACCTAACCTAACCCAACCTAACCTAACCTAACCTAACCTAACCCAACTCAACCCAACCTAACCTAATCTAATCTAACCTAACCTAACCTAACCTAACCAAACCTAACCTAACCTAACCTAACCTAACCTAACCTAACGACGGTTGCAAGCGCTTTCACATTAAATATCGCAGTTCCCCACTTTTAATGGTGAAAAACACTGCATCTCAGTAATTGACATTGTTTAATGCGGTTTTACGACGGTTCATATCTTAACCTAACCTAACATTCGCACTTGTATCTAAAAACGCTCTATTACACTGTTTTGTTCACAATTACGATATTTGCATAACCTCACAGTTTTTCACCAACTTATTGCAGTACAGAACGCTGTATCTCGCTAAATGACATTGTTCTTTAAGGTTTCACGATGCTTGCATGCGATTTAACGAGAATATCACAATATAGCAGTTTCGCACTTGTAACGGTAGAACACGCAGTATTTGGCTTGTTCATGCCGTTTTGTGTGCTTTCACAACATTTCACCTATCGCAGTTTAATACTCGCTACAAAACAACACTATCTCGTTAGATGACGTCGTTTTTGGTAGTTTCACGACGCTACCTAGCTTAAACTAACCTAACCTAACCTAACCTTCGCACTTCTATCGTTAGAAAACGTTTTACTCGCCACTTTACAATGTTTTCTACAAGATTACGACGGTTTCATGCGCTTTCACATTAGATATCGTAGTTCCCGACTTGTAATGTTGAAAAACACTACATCTCACTAAGTGACATTGTTTAATGCGGTTTTACGACGGTTGATATGTCAACCTAACCTAACATTCGCACTTGTATCTAAAGACGCTCAATTACACTGTTTCGTTCACAATTACGATATTTGCTTGACTTCACAGTTTCTCACCAACTTATTACAGTACAGAACGCTGTATCTCGCTAAATGACATCGTTCTTTAAGGTTTCACGATACTTGCATGCGCTTTACCGAGAATGTCACAACATAGCACTTTCGCACTTGTAACGGTACAACACGCAGTATTTGGCTTGTTCATGCCGTTTTGTGTGCTTTCACAACATTTTACCTATCGCAGTTTCGTACTCGCAAGAAAACAACACTATCTCGTTAGATGACGTCGTTTTTGGTGGTTTCACGACGCTACCTAGCTTAAACTAACATAACTCAACCTAACATGACCTTCGCACTTCTATCGTTAGAAAACGTTTTACTCGCTACTTTACATTGCTTTCTACAACATTACGACGGTTTCAAGCGCTTTCACATTAGATATCACAGTTCCCAACTTGTAAAGGTGAAAAACACTGCATCTCACTAAGTGACATTGTTTAATGCGGTTTTACGACGGTTCATACCTTAACCTAACCTAACCTTACCTAACCTAACCTAACCTAACCCAACCCAACTTAACCTAACCTAACCTAACCTAAACTAACCTAACCCAACCTAACCTAACCTGACCCAACCTAACCCAACCCAACCCAACCTAACCTAAGCTAACCTAACCTAACCTAACCAAACCTAACCTAACCTAACTTAACCTAACCTAACGTAACCTAACCTAACCTATTCTAATGTAACCTAACCTTACCTGACCTAACCTAACCTAACGTAACCTAACCTAACCTAACATAACCTAACGTAACCTAACGTAACCTAACCTAACGTAACCTAACCTAACCTTACCTAACCTAACCAAATTATCCTTACCTAACCTAACCTAACGTAACGTAACCTAACCTAACCTAATCTAACGTAACCTAACCTAACGTAACCTAACCTAACCTAACCTAACCCAACCTAACCTAACCTAACCTAACCTAACCCAACCTAACCTAATCTAACCTAACCTAACCTAACCTAACCAAACCTAACCTAACCTAACCTAACCTAACCTAACCTAACGACGGTTGCAAGCGCTTTCACATTAAATATCGCAGTTCCCCACTTTTAATGGTGAAAAACACTGCATCTCAGTAATTGACATTGTTTAATGCGGTTTTACGACGGTTCATATCTTAACCTAACCTAACATTCGCACTTGTATCTAAAAACGCTCTATTACACTGTTTTGTTCACAATTACGATATTTGCATAACCTCACAGTTTTTCACCAACTTATTGCAGTACAGAACGCTGTATCTCGCTAAATGACATTGTTCTTTAAGGTTTCACGATGCTTGCATGCGATTTAACGAGAAT
Organism: Rhipicephalus microplus; assembly: GCF_043290135.1. NCBI lineage: Eukaryota > Metazoa > Arthropoda > Arachnida > Ixodida > Ixodidae > Rhipicephalus > Rhipicephalus microplus. Next base: position 59,016,690 of record NW_027464585.1, on the reverse strand, counting down.
ATCACAATATAGCAGTTTCGCACTTGTAACGGTAGAACACGCAGTATTTGGCTTGTTCATGCCGTTTTGTGTGCTTTCACAACATTTCACCTATCTCAGTTTAATACTCGCTATAAAACAACACTATCTCGTTAGATGACGTCGTTTTTGGTAGTTTCACGACGCTACCTAGCTTAAACTAACCTAACCTAACCTAACCTTCGCACTTCTATCGTTAGAAAACGTTTTACTCGCCACTTTACAATGTTTTCTACAAGATTAAGACGGTTTCATGCGCTTTCACATTAGATATCGTAGTTCCCGACTTGTAATGTTGAAAAACACTATATCTCACTAAGTGACATTGTTTAATGCGGTTTTACGACGGTTGATATGTCAACCTAACCTAACATTCGCACTTGTATCTAAAGACGCTCAATTACACTGTTTCGTTCACAATTACGATATTTGCTTGACCTCACAGTTTCTCTCCAACTTATTACAGTACAGAACGCTGTATCTCGCTAAATGACATCGTTCTGTAAGGTTTCACGATACTTGCATGCGCTTTACCGAGAATGTCACAACATAGCAATTTCGCACTTGTAACGGTACAACACGCAGTATTTGGCTTGTTCATGCCGTTTTGTGTGCTTTCAAACATTTTACCTATCGCAGTTTCGTACTCGCAATAAAACAACACTATCTCGTTAGATGACGTCGTTTTTGGTGGTTTCACGACGCTACCTAGCTTAAACTAACATAACTCAACCTAACATGACCTTCGCACTTCTATCGTTAGAAAACGTTTTACTCGCTACTTTACATTGCTTTCTACAACATTACGACGGTTTCAAGCGCTTTCACATTAGATATCACAGTTCCCAACTTGTAAAGGTGAAAAACACTGCATCTCACTAAGTGACATTGTTTAATGCGGTTTTACGACGGTTCATACCTTAACCTAACGTAACCTAACCTAACCAAACCTAACCTAACGTAACCTAACCTAACCTAACCTAACGACGTTTGCAAGTGCTTTTACATTAGATATCGCAGTTCCCAACTTGTAATGGTGAAAAACACTGCATCTCACTAAGTGACATTGTTTAATGCGGTTTTACGACGGTTCATATCTTAACCTAACCTAACATTCGCACTTGTATTAAAAAACGCTCTATTACACTGTTTCGTTCACAATTAGGATATTTGCATAACCTCACAGTTTTTCACCAACTTATTGCAGTACAGAACGCTGTATCTCGCTAAATGACATCGTTCTTTAAGGTTTCACGATGCTTGCATGCGCTTTAACGAGAATATCACAACATAGCAGTTTCGCACTTGTAACGGTACAACACGCAGTATTTGGCTTGTTCATGCCGTTTTGTGTGCTTTCACAACATTTCACCTATCGCAGTTTCGTACTCGCAATAAAACAACACTATCTCGTTAGATGACGTTGTTTTTGGTAGTTTCACGACGCTACCTAGCTTAAACTAACATAACTCAACCTAACATGACCTTCGCACTTCTATCGTTAGAAAACGTTTTACTCGCTACTTTACATTGCTTTCTACAACATTACGACGGTTTCAAGCGCTTTCACATTAGATATCACAGTTCCCAACTTGTAAAGGTGAAAAACACTGCATCTCACTAAGTGACATTGTTTAATGCGGTTTTACGACGGTTCATACCTTAACCTAACCTAACCTAACCTAACCTAACCTTACCTAACCTAACCTAACCTAACCTAACCCAACCCAACTTAACCTAACCTAACCTAACCTAAACTAACCTAACCCAACCTAACCTAACCTAACCCAACCCAACCCAACCAAACCTAACCTAACCTAAGCTAACCTAACCTAACCTAACCAAACCTAACCTAACCTAACTTAACCTAACCTAACGTAACCTAACCTAACCTAACCTATTCTAACGTAACCTAACCTTACCTGACCTAACCTAACCTAACGTAACCTAACCTAACCTAACGTAACCTAACCTAACCTAACCTAACCTAACGTAACCTAACCTAACCTAACCCAACCTAACCCAACCCAACCCAACCCAACAACACCCAACCCAACCTAACCTAACCTAACCTAACCTAACCTAACGTAACGTAACCTAACCTAACCTAACCTAACGTAACCTAACCTAACGTAACCTAACCTAACCTAACCTAACCCAACCTAACCTAACCTAACCTAACCTAACCCAACTCAACCCAACCTAACCTAATCTAACCTAACCTAACCTAACCTAACCTAACCAAACCTAACCTAACCTAACCTAACTTAACCTAACCTAACCTAACGACGGTTGCAAGCGCTTTCACATTAAATATCGCAGTTCCCCACTTTTAATGGTGAAAAACACTGCATCTCAGTAATTGACATTGTTTAATGCGGTTTTACGACGGTTCATATCTTAACCTAACCTAACATTCGCACTTGTATCTAAAAACGCTCTATTACACTGTTTTGTTCACAATTACGATATTTGCATAACCTCACAGTTTTTCACCAACTTATTGCAGTACAGAACGCTGTATCTCGCTAAATGACATTGTTCTTTAAGGTTTCACGATGCTTGCATGCGATTTAACGAGAATATCACAATATAGCAGTTTCGCACTTGTAACGGTAGAACACGCAGTATTTGGCTTGTTCATGCCGTTTTGTGTGCATTCACAACAGTTCACCTATCGCAGTTTAATACTCGCAATAAAACAACACTATCTCGTTAGATGACGTCGTTTTTGGTAGTTTCACGACGCTACCTAGCTTAAACTAACCTAACCTAACCTAACCTTCGCACTTCTATCGTTAGAAAACGTTTTACTCGCAATTTTACAATGTTTTCTACACGATTACGACGGTTTCATGCGCTTTCACATTAGATATCGTAGTTCCCGACTTGTAATGTTGAAAAACACTACATCTCACTAAGTGACATTGTTTAATGCGGTTTTACGACGGTTGATATCTCAACCTAACCTAACATTCGCACTTGTATCTAAATACGCTCAATTACACTGTTTCGTTCACAATTACGATATTTGCTTGACCTCACAGTTTCTCACCAACTTATTACAGTACAGAACGCTGTATCTCGCTAGATGACATCGTTCTTTAAGGTTTCACGATACTTGCATGCGCTTTAGCGAGAATATCACAATAAAGCAGTTTCGCACTTGTAACGGCACAAGACGCAGTATCTGGCTAGTTCATGCCATTTTGTGTGCTTTCCCAATATTTCACCTATCGCAGTTTCGTACTCGCAATAAAACAACACTATCTCGTTAGATGACATCGTTTTTGGTGGTTTCACGACGCTACCTAGCTCAAACTAACCGAACCTTCGCACTTCTATCGTTAGAAAACGTTTTATTCGCTACTTTACAATGTTTTCTACAAGATTATGACGGTTTCATGCGCTTTAACATTAGATATCGCAGTTTCCGACTTGTAATGGTGGAAAACACAGCATCTCACTAAGCGACATTGTTTAATGCGGTTTTAGCGCGGTTCATATCTTAACCTAACCTAACCTTACCTAACCCAACCTAACCTAACCTAACCTAACCAAACCTTACCTAACATACCCTAACCTAACCTAACCTAACCTAACCAAACCTAACCTAACCTAACCTAACCTAACCTAACCTAAGCTAAAATAACCTAACGACGTTTGCAAGCGCTTTCACATTAGATATCGCAGTTCCCGACTTGTAATGGTGAAAACACTGCATCTCACTAAGTGACATTGTTTAATGCGGTTTTACGACGGTTCATACCTTAACCTAACCTAACCTAACCTTACCTAACCCAACCCAACTTAACCTAAGGTAACCTAACCTAACCTAAACTAACCTAACCCAACCTAACCTAACCTAACCTAACCTAACCCAACCTAACCCAACCCATCCCAACCTAACCTAACCTAAGCTAACCTAACCTAACCTAACCAAACCTAACCTAACCTAACTTAACCTAACCTAACGTAACCTAACCTAACCTATTCTAACGTAACCTAAACTTACCTGACCTAACCTAACCTAACGTAACCTAACCTAACCTAACATAACCTAACGTAACCTAACCTAACCTAACGTAACCTAACCTAACCTAACCCAACCTAACCCAACCCTACCCAACCCAACAACACCCAACCCAACCTAACCTAACCTAACCTAACCTTACCTAACCTAACCAAATTATCCTTACCTAACCTAACCTAACCTAACGTAACCTAACCTAACCTAACCTAACGTAACCTAACCTAACGTAACCTAACCTAACCTAACCTAACCTAACCTAACCCAACCTAACCTAACCTAACCCAACTCAACCCAACCTAACCTAATCTAACCTAACCTAACCTAACCTAACCTAACCTAACCTAACCTAACCTAACCTAACCTAACCTAACCTAACCTAACGACGGTTGCAAGCGCTTTCACATTAAATATCGCAGTTCCCCACTTTTAATGGTGAAAAACACTGCATCTCACTAAGTGACATTGTTTAATGCGGTTTTACGACGGTTGATATCTCAACCTAACCTAACATTCGCACTTGTATCTAAATACGCTCAATTACACTGTTTCGTTCACAATTACGATATTTGCTTGACCTCACAGTTTCTCACCAACTTATTACAGTACAGAACGCTGTATCTCGCTAGATGACATCGTTCTTTAAGGTTTCACGATACTTGCATGCGCTTTAGCGAGAATATCACAATAAAGCAGTTTCGCACTTGTAACGGCACAAGACGCAGTATCTGGCTAGTTCATGCCATTTTGTGTGCTTTCCCAATATTTCACCTATCGCAGTTTCGTACTCGCAATAAAACAACACTATCTCGTTAGATGACATCGTTTTTGGTGGTTTCACGACGCTACCTAGCTCAAACTAACCGAACCTTCGCACTTCTATCGTTAGAAAACGTTTTATTCGCTACTTTACAATGTTTTCTACAAGATTATGACGGTTTCATGCGCTTTAACATTAGATATCGCCGTTCCCGACTTGTAATGGTGGAAAACACAGCATCTCACTAAGTGACATTGTTTAATGCGGTTTTAGCGCGGTTCATATTGTTACGTGGAAAATAACAGTTGTCGGTCCGCAGCCACAACGCAGCTCACTGAGAACGTCCACTTCTTTTCTCTCAGTCTGAGGCACCTCCTTGGGTATGCCCCACTATGCCCTCTTTCAGTCAGACGAAATCACGTAACACGACCCCCGGCGCCGAAAGCGCCGACCCGGCGAGTTTACGGGGCCACAGCAGGAGCAGTGTGGTAACGCTTGAGCCTTGATACGTGGACGATGTCCCTTGACAGCAGAGCGGAAGAGGTTGATGGATTATCAGGGACAATTTCATATGTAGTTTCGGTCACTCGTCTAAGCACGCGGTATGGGCCCGTGAAACGAGAGAGAAGTTTTTCTGACAGGCCTGCATGTCGCGTAGGGGACCAAAGAAGAACGAGGGAGCCTGTTGGAAAGTGTTCGTTGCGATGCCGCTCGTCGTAACGATGCTTCTGCGAGTCTTGGGATGCCATTACCTGCTGCGGGCAAGCTGACGAGCATGGTCGGCTCGGGTAATAGCATCGCGTGCATATTCAGAAGTATTCTGCGCAGCGGCTGGCAGGAAGGTATCCAACGGCAATGTTGGTTCGCGTCCAAACAGAAGGTAAAATGGCGAGTACCCGGCAGTGTCATGCCGGGAGGAATTGTATGCGAACGTCACGTAGGGTAGTGCAAGGTCCCAATCACGATGGTCGGCCGAGACGTATTTTGATAGCATGTCTGTCAAGGTGCGGTTTAAACGTTCTGTAAGCCCATTTGTCTGGGGGTGGTACGATGTCGTGAGCTTATGTTGGGTAGAGCAGGAACGCAGGATATCGTCAACCACCTTCGAAAGGAACGTATGGCCTCAGTCTGTCAGCAGTTGACGAGGGGCTCCATACACTAAAATGAGATCGCGTAGAAAAAAATCAGCGACGTCTGTAGCACAGCTTGTTGGCATGGCTCGCGTAACTGCATAACGGGTCGCGTAATCCGTAGCCACCGCGACCCACTTGTTTCCGGAGGTGGATGTTGGGAAGGGACCGAGAAGGTCCAAACCAACACGGAAGAATGGCTCCGATGGGATGTCGATGGGCTGAAGATATCCGGAAGGTAGTCTCGACGGCTTTTTGCGACGCTGGCAAATTTCACAAGCGTTGACATAGCGACGTACAGAACGTGAAAGGCCAGGCCAGTAGAAGCGGCGGCGCACACGGTCATATGTGCGAGAGACACCAAGGTGACCTGCGGTTGGCGCGTCATGGAGCTCGCGTAAGACTGTAGAACGCAGGTGCTTTGGTATGACCAGAAGTAGGTCGTGACCATGGGGCGATAAATTACGCCGATATAAGGTGTGGTCCTTTAAGGTAAACATGCGAACGGAAGCGTCTTGCGGTGAAGATTCGAGCTGTTGTATTAGGCGGCTGATATCCGGATCGCGACGCTGCTCGTCCCCGAGATGAAGCAGCTGGGAGATGGAAAGGACGCAGCCCACAGAATCAGTGCTCGTAGGATCGCAGTCGGCCACAGGGTAGCGTGACAGACAATCCACATCTTTGTGCAGTTTTCCTGATTTGTACACTACGGTGTAAGAGTATTCCTGGAGGCGGAGTGCCCAGCGGGCGAGACGACCTGTGGGATCTTTGAGGGAGGCGAGCCAGCAGAGAGCGTGGTGGTCGGTAAGAACTATAAATGGTCGGCCGTATAGGTAAGGGCGAAATTTCGCGACTGCCCACACCAGCGCTAGGCATTCGCGCTCTGTGATGGAATAATTACGCTCCGAGGTGGACAGCAGCCTGCTGGCATAAGCTATCACGCGATGCTGCCCACGTTGTCGCTGAGCCAACACAGCGCCTATTCCGTAACCGCTGGCATCGGTGCGCACTTCTGTCGGTGCCGTAGGGTCGAAGTGAGCCAGCACAGGAGAAGAAGTGAGCCAAGTGGTCAGGTCGGAAAATGCTGCTGCTTGCGAGGGACCCCAGGTAAACGTCTCATCCGGTTTGAGTAAATCTGTTAGGGGCCGAGCGATTTCCGCGAAGTTCTTGATGAACCGCCGAAAATAGGAGCAGAGCCCCACAAAGCTGCGGACATCTTTGGCGGTTTTCGGCACAGGAAAGTCCTTCACAGCTCGAACTTTTTCTGGGTCAGGCTGTACACCGTAAGCGTCAACAATATGTCCAAGTATTGTAATGCGACGGCGACCAAACCGGCACTTAGATGAATTCAGCTGAAGGCCGGCGAGACGGAATACATCAAGAATTTTTGACAGTCTCTCAAGGTGCGCTTAAAAAGTGGGAGCAAACACAATCACGTCATCCAGATAACAAAGACACGTAGACCACTTGAATCCATGGAGCAGGGAGTCCATCATTCGTTCAAAGGTGGCGGGGGCATTACATAAGCCGAAAGGCATGACTTTGAATTGGTAGAGGCCATCGGGTGTTACAAAAGCCGTCTTCTCTCGGTCCATGGGGTCCACGGCAATCTGGCAATAACCAGAACGAAGATCTATGGAAGAAAAGTAGGCGGCACCATGGAGGCAATCAAGGGCGTCATCAATGCGGGGCAGAGGGTATGCGTCTTTCTTGGTGATGTTGTTAAGGTGGCGATAGTCCACACAAAATCGCCACGATCCGTCTTTCTTTTTAACTAATACCACCGGGGATGCCCAGGGACTGGAGGATGGTTCAATAATGTCCTTCGCTAGCATCTTGTTCACCTCCTTCTGAATTACGCTCCGCTCAAAAGCAGACACTCTGTAGGGACGGCGGTGAACAGGGTTGGCATCACCTGTGTGTATGCGATGCTGGACAAAGGACGTCTGCCCAAGAGGTCGGTCACCAAAATCGAAAATATCCTGGTAGGCCTCGAGAAGATGTTGTAGGGCTTCAACTTGCGGAGATGGAAGATCAGTGGCGATCATGTCTACAATTTGACGGCTGCCCGAATGTGTTGCGAGTGATGTGCACTGCGGTGAAGCAAGTGTGTCGAAAGCAAGCACTTCAATTTGTGAATCGAGCAACGGACACAGGTGGGCCACAGAAATGCCTTGTGGAAGCACATGATTCATGTAGCCGAAATTGACAAGAGGTAGACATGTTTTGTTATCTGTGATGCTGAGCACCGTATAGGGCACTGCAACATTGTGCGCAAGGAGTACGTCGGTGAGAGGCGTAGCGTAATAGTCACCGTCGGGCACAGCTGGTGAGCACAGAAAATCGACGTACGTCACAGTTTTCGAGGGCAGGCGGACAAAATCACTGCATTGTAATCGGCATGTAGGTTGGTACGGGGCGGCACTGATTTGTGGTAGTTCAAGGCGGAGCACACCAGCGGAGCAATCAATCAGAGCAGAATTGGCGGCAAGAAAATCGAGGCCTAGTATGAGGTCGTGGGGACATGTTTCAAGCACGGTAAAAAGGACGACCACTTGATGACCGGCTACGGTAAGTTGAGCTGTGCACATACCGATGACAGGGACTTTTGCACCATCTGCAACTTGGACGACACTGGTCAAGGGGGGCGTGAGGACCTTCTTCATGCGACGACGAAAACGCGAACTCATAATACAGACGTGAGCGCCCGTATCTATCAAAGCTTCAACAGGTGTACCATCAACATATACTTCTAGGGTGTTCCGGTTCAAACGTAAGGGCAACAGAAGATTTTTGGGTAAGGTCGACAGGGCAGCTTCACCTCCAGAAGCTGCGCAGCCTAGTTTTCCGGGGACGAGCGGCGGTTGAACGATGGCGAGGGAGAGCGGCGACGCGTGTTTGAACGAGAAGGGCGGCTTTGAGGCGGTGGCGACGACGGGGCAAAGTGGCCGTAGTCCTCAGGGGCAGTAAATGCTGTAGACTGAGTGCGGGTCGGATAACGGTGGTTTGGTGGACGGAATGAGCTACTGTAAGCGGGGTACGAGCCAGAAGACATAGATGGCCATTGACTGCGGCAGTAACGAGCGATGTGTCCTGCGCGACCACAGCGAAAGCAGATTGGCTTATCATCAGCTGTTCGCCATTCAGATGGGTTCCTGGTTTGAATAGAGTACGGACGGCGACGTCTCATATCCACAGAAGCTATCGAGGGACCAGTATTATCCAGTGTGGATGAAGTGGACAGGATACCAAGGTTTGCGAATTCCTGGCGGAGAACAGCCTGGATCAAGGCAACAGCTGGCGTTGAGGCGTCGGGCAACGTCGGTAGTTTGTTGGCAGCCGGATAAGCGGCCTCGAGTTCACGTCGGACGATGCGCGTCACGTCTTCGGTTGTAGACGGATGACAAGGAGTGGCTTCGCAAGACGACGTTGCCGCGGTGTTGGGTAGGCGCTGAAACTGCTGCAAAATGCGTCGACTCTTCGCCTGCTCGAGACGGCGGCACTCTTTGATCACGGCGTCCATGGTCGTTACGTTGGTGAATACAAGCAGACTGAACGCATCGTCGGCGATTCCTTTTAACACGTGCGAAATCTTGTCGGCCTCAGTCATGTTGGGATCGGCCCTTTGACACAACGCTAAGACGTCTTGAATATAAGTCAAGTAGGGCTCAGTGGACGTCTGTGTACGGACAGCCAATTGCTTTCGGGCATCAAGTTGTTGACCAAACGGGTTGCCAAAAAGGTCGCGGAGCTGTTGCTTAAACATTTCCCAGCTTGTGATTTCGTGCTCGTGGGTCTCAAACCAGGTGCGAGGGGTCTTGTCAAGATAGAAAATGACATTCGCAAGCATAACGGTTGGGTCCCAGCCATATTGCTTGCTGATGCGCTCGTACATGCTAAGCCACTTGTCCACATTCACGTTGTCCTCTCCAGTAAAGGTACCGGGATCACGGGGTTGCGTTAGGGCGACGTACCGGGTTGCTGTCGTTGCTGAGGTAGGTGGCGAAGCCGTATCCTCACCCGGAGCCATGGTAGCAGACTTAAGGAGGCGTCCACTGCGTAGCTCCGTTGTCAGAAGAGCACCCAGCACTTCCACCAAAATGTTACGTGGAAAATAACAGTTGTCGGTCCGCAGCCACAACGCAGCTCACTGAGAACGTCCACTTCTTTTCTCTCAGTCTGAGGCACCTCCTTGGGTATGCCCCACTATGCCCTCTTTCAGTCAGACGAAATCACGTAACAATATCTTAACATAACCTAACCTTACCTAACCCAACCTAACCTAACCTAACCTAACCAAACCTTACCTAACATACCCTAACCTAACCTAACCTAACCTAACCAAACCTAACCTAACCTAACCTAACCTAACCTAAGCTAAAATAACCTAACGACGTTTGCAAGCGCTTTCACATTAGATATCGCAGTTCCCGACTTGTAATGGTGAAAACACTGCATCTCACTAAGTGACATTGTTTAATGCGGTTTTACGACGGTTCATACCTTAACCTAACCTAACCTAACCTAACCTAACCTTACCTAACCTAACCTAACCTAACCCAACCCAACTTAACCTAAGGTAACCTAACCTAACCTAAACTAACCTAACCCAACCTAACCTAACCTAACCTAACCTAACCCAACCCAACCCAACCCATCCCAACCTAACCTAACCTAAGCTAACCTAACCTAACCTAACCAAACCTAACCTAACCTAACTTAACCTAACCTAACGTAACCTAACCTAACCTATTCTAACGTAACCTAACCTTACCTGACCTAACCTAACCTAACGTAACCTAACCTAACCTAACATAACCTAACGTAACCTAACCTAACCTATTCTAACGTAACCTAACCTTACCTGACCTAACCTAACGTAACCTAACCTAACCTAACATAACCTAACGTAACCTAACCTAACGTAACCTAACCTAACCTAACCTAACGTAACCTAACCTAACGTAACCTAACCTAACCTAACCTAACCTAACCCAACCTAACCTAATCTAACCTAACCTAACCTAACCTAACCTAACCTAACCAAACCTAACCTAACCTAACCTAACCTAACCTAACGACGGTTGCAAGCGCTTTCACATTAAATATCGCAGTTCCCCACTTTTAATGGTGAAAAACACTGCATCTCAGTAATTGACATTGTTTAATGCGGTTTTACGACGGTTCATATCTTAACCTAACCTAACATTCGCACTTGTATCTAAAAACGCTCTATTACACTGTTTTGTTCACAATTACGATATTTGCATAACCTCACAGTTTTTCACCAACTTATTGCAGTACAGAACGCTGTATCTCGCTAAATGACATTGTTCTTTAAGGTTTCACGATGCTTGCATGCGATTTAACGAGAATATCACAATATAGCAGTTTCGCACTTGTAACGGTAGAACACGCAGTGTTTGGCTTGTTCATGCCGTTTTGTGTGCTTTCACAACATTTCACCTATCGCAGTTTAATACTCGCTATAAAACAACACTATCTCGTTAGATGACGTCGTTTTTGGTAGTTTCACGACGCTACCTACCTTAAACTAACCTAACCTAACCTAACCTTCGCATGATGAAGAACGTACAGCGCGAACACAAGACGGGAATACTAAAGAGGGGACACAGACAAGCGCTGACTAGCAACTGAATTTTTATTAACACAGAAGCGGAAAATATATACGGAAAAAACAACAGAAACAAGAAAACTGAAAAAATTACAGCATGACAAAGATTCTTCCATGTTATTGTTACACGCGCTCTTCTAGAAAAGATAATTCTTTGGCCGATAACCCGATGGAAGCCATGCTGATGCATAGCGACCCTTCTTTTGCGATATGAGCGGCTTCAATGATTTCACGAGTACGCATGTCCTGATGTCTGCCGATGATTGTTGTTTCTTCAAACAGGGGTGTGCAACCACAGGAACTGCAATGAATGGCCAAAAAACCTTCTTTGGCGTTGCGCACATTATTTTTGTGCTCTCGGAGGCGGTCATTTAGACACCTTCCAGTTTGGCCTATATAACAACACCCGCATGAAAGTGGAATGCGATAAATGACATTATGTGAACAATCTAGAAATTTCTTACGATGCTTGGTAGTGCACTGGCGTTTCCTTTTTTTGACAGGACAGGTGACACGTGAAAGATATGACAATTTGTGAGGTGCTGAAAAAACCACTCGAACGCCGCACTGTTGCCCTATTTTCCTGAGACGATGTGAAATATTATGCATGTATGGTATGACCGAAATCTTCTTGCCTCGACCGGTTTCCATGCTTGCCTGCTGAACATTTTCCTGGCAGCTTTTCTTCTTTTTTCTGTAAATTACTTCCGCTACCGATGTGAGCAGCTTATGTGGATAACCTGCTGCTTCGAGCCGACGAATCTGCGCCAAGAAACTTCTAGTGACAACGTGGTGACATGATTTATCTAATGCGTTGGAAAGACATGTTTGAACAATGCTTCGCTTGACTAATTTTGTGTGTGACGATGTGTACGGCAACAACGGTTTTTGTGCTCGTGGTTCGTACATCCAACATGAATGTTGATTGGCAAATGTTAGTCTGAGATCTAAAAAACGAATGCTGTTGTCTTCTGGCATTTCATGTGTGATACACAGCGGCGACAGGCACTCTTTAAATAATGATATGAGGTGACTTGTTGCAACTTGAAAGTTATCTGCATTGCGCTTGAGAATCACTAGATAATCATCTACAAAACGGAAGGTTTTCAGAACACTGCTACCATTGAGCCGTGCGTTAAGAGCTCTGTCTAACTTTGCTAGATAGAGGTCACTCAACAGTGGGGCAATGCATGAGCCTATAGACACACCATTCTTTTGAAGAAAAATTTCATTGTTCCATTCAACATAGGTAGATTTAAGGTAAAACGAGACAAGGTCAAGGAAAGCACCGCCACTAATACAAGTCGTGTTCTGGAATGCTACGGATCCAAATTCATTGATGCATTCTTCGATACATGAAATTAGTTCTTTGGATGGCAGAGAATAATACAAGTCTTTCACATCGATTGAAAAGGCGGTGAGCTGTTCGTTCGGGTTTTGGTTGATGAAGCTTATGACCTCTTGCGAATTACGGATGAGGAAAGGATCATCAATTTTGAGCAGCTTCAAATTTTGTTGAATGAAACTCGCTAGTGCTTTCTGCCACGTTCCTTTTTCTGAAATTATTACGCGAAAAGGTGAGTCTTCTTTGTGGGTTTTGCATGAAAAAAACATATCTAGGGCTAAATTCTGACATTTACCTATCGTTAGTGCCAGCTTTTTTAGATCTAGTTGCGAGCAAAGTAAGATGGCTTTTTCCTTAACTTTTGCTAGGGATACATCAGGGCATCGTTTAAACACAGAGAGAACAGCGCCATGCGCTTTTTGAAGGTACACATCATTTGGTAGTACAGCAAAACCTCCCTCTTTATCTGCTGGTACGACACACAGTTCATTCCGGAGCAAGAACGTGGAGACTTTCTTTAGAGGCAAGTTGTGGCTTGTGGGCTTACCATGCATCAGAACGTCAACGCCCTCGGAAACGCACCTGTCGCATTCATTCGTCGGTGCGAGGCTTGAGACCTGTCGAACCACAGATAGCAGCTCCGCGGGAGTCTTTCTCTGTTCCACTGCAAACTTTGGGCCCAGCCCCAGGGTGCGGCGCACTTGTTCTGAAAGCTGGACGTCATCAGCGACGTGGACGACGCCTTCCTGACGCGGTCTAGTTGGCTGCACAATCCGTAGTTGCCTCAGAGCACATTGCCACATATGTTCGACAGTGGAGTCTATAAGATTGTTATATTCTCGCCACCTTTTTCTCCTGCCAGCTGGTAGCCTTTCGTTGTGGTGAAGTTGTAGATTCAGGGTGTCCCGGTGGAGTCGTGCTTGCCTTTGCCATTCGGACCTTAGGATTTTGCACATCCTAACGCCATGGTGGTCCGAAGGGCTGAAGCCACCAAACAAGCTTTTTACTTCCGGAGGGAGCTGTTTTTTTTCGAATGCAGAATGATAAGATGCGGGCGCGGCACAGGGCGACGGAGATGAGGGTAATGAGCAAAGAGGAATGCACAGCAGTAGGAGTCAAGAAGCCCGAGGAACTAGAAATATAACTTAGAAGAGTGAAACTTTGGGCTAGTTGGTATTGCATGATGAAGAACGTACAGCGCGAACACAAGACGGGAATACTAAAGAGGGGACACAGACAAGCGCTGACTAGCAACTGAATTTTTATTAACACAGAAGCGGAAAATATATACGGAAAAAACAACAGAAACAAGAAAACTGAAAAAATTACAGCATGACAAAGATTCTTCCATGTTATTGTTACACGCGCTCTTCTAGAAAAGATAATTCTTTGGCCGATAACCCGATGGAAGCCATGCTGATGCATAGCGACCCTTCTTTTGCGATATGAGCGGCTTCAATGATTTCACGAGTACGCATGTCCTGATGTCTGCCGATGATTGTTGTTTCTTCAAACAGGGGTGTGCAACCACAGGAACTGCAATGAATGGCCAAAAAACCTTCTTTGGCGTTGCGCACATTATTTTTGTGCTCTCGGAGGCGGTCATTTAGACACCTTCCAGTTTGGCCTATATAACAACACCCGCATGAAAGTGGAATGCGATAAATGACATTATGTGAACAATCTAGAAATTTCTTACGATGCTTGGTAGTGCACTGGCGTTTCCTTTTTTTGACAGGACAGGTGACACGTGAAAGATATGACAATTTGTGAGGTGCTGAAAAAACCACTCGAACGCCGCACTGTTGCCCTATTTTCCTGAGACGATGTGAAATATTATGCATGTATGGTATGACCGAAATCTTCTTGCCTCGACCGGTTTCCATGCTTGCCTGCTGAACATTTTCCTGGCAGCTTTTCTTCTTTTTTCTGTAAATTACTTCCGCTACCGATGTGAGCAGCTTATGTGGATAACCTGCTGCTTCGAGCCGACGAATCTGCGCCAAGAAACTTCTAGTGACAACGTGGTGACATGATTTATCTAATGCGTTGGAAAGACATGTTTGAACAATGCTTCGCTTGACTAATTTTGTGTGTGACGATGTGTACGGCAACAACGGTTTTTGTGCTCGTGGTTCGTACATCCAACATGAATGTTGATTGGCAAATGTTAGTCTGAGATCTAAAAAACGAATGCTGTTGTCTTCTGGCATTTCATGTGTGATACACAGCGGCGACAGGCACTCTTTAAATAATGATATGAGGTGACTTGTTGCAACTTGAAAGTTATCTGCATTGCGCTTGAGAATCACTAGATAATCATCTACAAAACGGAAGGTTTTCAGAACACTGCTACCATTGAGCCGTGCGTTAAGAGCTCTGTCTAACTTTGCTAGATAGAGGTCACTCAACAGTGGGGCAATGCATGAGCCTATAGACACACCATTCTTTTGAAGAAAAATTTCATTGTTCCATTCAACATAGGTAGATTTAAGGTAAAACGAGACAAGGTCAAGGAAAGCACCGCCACTAATACAAGTCGTGTTCTGGAATGCTACGGATCCAAATTCATCGATGCATTCTTCGATACATGAAATTAGTTCTTTGGATGGCAGAGAATAATACAAGTCTTTCACATCGATTGAAAAGGCGGTGAGCTGTTCGTTCGGGTTTTGGTTGATGAAGCTTATGACCTCTTGCGAATTACGGATGAGGAAAGGATCATCAATTTTGAGCAGCTTCAAATTTTGTTGAATGAAACTCGCTAGTGCTTTCTGCCACGTTCCTTTTTCTGAAATTATTACGCGAAAAGGTGAGTCTTCTTTGTGGGTTTTGCATGAAAAAAACATATCTAGGGCTAAATTCTGACATTTACCTATCGTTAGTGCCAGCTTTTTTAGATCTAGTTGCGAGCAAAGTAAGATGGCTTTTTCCTTAACTTTTGCTAGGGATACATCAGGGCATCGTTTAAACACAGAGAGAACAGCGCCATGCGCTTTTTGAAGGTACACATCATTTGGTAGTACAGCAAAACCTCCCTCTTTATCTGCTGGTACGACACACAGTTCATTCCGGAGCAAGAACGTGGAGACTTTCTTTAGAGGCAAGTTGTGGCTTGTGGGCTTACCATGCATCAGAACGTCAACGCCCTCGGAAACGCACCTGTCGCATTCATTCGTCGGTGCGAGGCTTGAGACCTGTCGAACCACAGATAGCAGCTCCGCGGGAGTCTTTCTCTGTTCCACTGCAAACTTTGGGCCCAGCCCCAGGGTGCGGCGCACTTGTTCTGAAAGCTGGACGTCATCAGCGACGTGGACGACGCCTTCCTGACGCGGTCTAGTTGGCTGCACAATCCGTAGTTGCCTCAGAGCACATTGCCACATATGTTCGACAGTGGAGTCTATAAGATTGTTATATTCTCGCCACCTTTTTCTCCTGCCAGCTGGTAGCCTTTCGTTGTGGTGAAGTTGTAGATTCAGGGTGTCCCGGTGGAGTCGTGCTTGCCTTTGCCATTCGGACCTTAGGATTTTGCACATCCTAACGCCATGGTGGTCCGAAGGGCTGAAGCCACCAAACAGGCTTTTTACTTCCGGAGGGAGCTGTTTTTTTCGAATGCAGAATGATAAGATGCGGGCGCGGCACAGGGCGACGGAGATGAGGGTAATGAGCAAAGAGGAATGCACAGCAGTAGGAGTCAAGAAGCCCGAGGAACTAGAAATATGTTCTCTCTGGAAAAATGTTCTCTCTGTGTTTAAACGATGCCCTGATGTATCCCTAGCAAAAGTTAAGGAAAAAGCCATCTTACTTTGCTCGCAACTAGATCTAAAAAAGCTGGCACTAACGATAGGTAAATGTCAGAATTTAGCCCTAGATATGTTTTTTTCATGCAAAACCCACAAAGAAGACTCACCTTTTCGCGTAATAATTTCAGAAAAAGGAACGTGGCAGAAAGCACTAGCGAGTTTCATTCAACAAAATTTGAAGCTGCTCAAAATTGATGATCCTTTCCTCATCCGTAATTCGCAAGAGGTCATAAGCTTCATCAACCAAAACCCGAACGAACAGCTCACCGCCTTTTCAATCGATGTGAAAGACTTGTATTATTCTCTGCCATCCAAAGAACTAATTTCATGTATCGAAGAATGCATCGATGAATTTGGATCCGTAGCATTCCAGAACACGACTTGTATTAGTGGCGGTGCTTTCCTTGACCTTGTCTCGTTTTACCTTAAATCTACCTATGTTGAATGGAACAATGAAATTTTTCTTCAAAAGAATGGTGTGTCTATAGGCTCATGCATTGCCCCACTGTTGAGTGACCTCTATCTAGCAAAGTTAGACAGAGCTCTTAACGCACGGCTCAATGGTAGCAGTGTTCTGAAAACCTTCCGTTTTGTAGATGATTATCTAGTGATTCTCAAGCGCAATGCAGATAACTTTCAAGTTGCAACAAGTCACCTCATATCATTATTTAAAGAGTGCCTGTCGCCGCTGTGTATCACACATGAAATGCCAGAAGACAACAGCATTCGTTTTTTAGATCTCAGACTAACATTTGCCAATCAACATTCATGTTGGATGTACGAACCACGAGCACAAAAACCGTTGTTGCCGTACACATCGTCACACACAAAATTAGTCAAGCGAAGCATTGTTCAAACATGTCTTTCCAACGCATTAGATAAATCATGTCACCACGTTGTCACTAGAAGTTTCTTGGCGCAGATTCGTCGGCTCGAAGCAGCAGGTTATCCACATAAGCTGCTCACATCGGTAGCGGAAGTAATTTACAGAAAAAAGAAGAAAAGCTGCCAGGAAAATGTTCAGCAGGCAAGCATGGAAACCGGTCGAGGCAAGAAGATTTCGGTCATACCATACATGCATAATATTTCACATCGTCTCAGGAAAATAGGGCAACAGTGCGGCGTTCGAGTGGTTTTTTCAGCACCTCACAAATTGTCATATCTTTCACGTGTCACCTGTCCTGTCAAAAAAAGGAAACGCCAGTGCACTACCAAGCATCGTAAGAAATTTCTAGATTGTTCACATAATGTCATTTATCGCATTCCACTTTCATGCGGGTGTTGTTATATAGGCCAAACTGGAAGGTGTCTAAATGACCGCCTCCGAGAGCACAAAAATAATGTGCGCAACGCCAAAGAAGGTTTTTTGGCCATTCATTGCAGTTCCTGTGGTTGCACACCCCTGTTTGAAGAAACAACAATCATCGGCAGACATCAGGACATGCGTACTCGTGAAATCATTGAAGCCGCTCATATCGCAAAAGAAGGGTCGCTATGCATCAGCATGGCTTCCATCGGGTTATCGGCCAAAGAATTATCTTTTCTAGAAGAGCGCGTGTAACAATAACATGGAAGAATCTTTGTCATGCTGTAATTTTTTCAGTTTTCTTGTTTCTGTTGTTTTTTCCGTATATATTTTCCGCTTCTGTGTTAATAAAAATTCAGTTGCTAGTCAGCGCTTGTCTGTGTCCCCTCTTTAGTATTCCCGTCTTGTGTTCGCGCTGTACGTTCTTCATCATGCAATACCAACTAGCCCAAAGTTTCACTCTTCTAACCTTCGCACTTCTATCGTTAGAAAACGTTTTACTCGCCATTTTACAATGTTTTCTACAAGATTACGACGGTTTCATGCGCTTTCACATTAGATATCGTAGTTCCCGACTTGTAATGTTGAAAAACACTACATCTCACTAAGTGACATTGTTTAATGCGGTTTTACGACGGTTGATATGTCAACCTAACCTAACATTCGCACTTGTATCTAAAGACGCTCAATTACACTGTTTCGTTCACAATTACGATATTTGCTTAACCTCACAGTTTCTCACCAACTTATTACAGTACAGAACGCTGTATCTCGCTAAATGACATCGTTCTTTAAGGTTTCACGATACTTGCATGCACTTTACCGAGAATGTCACAACATAGCACTTTCGCACTTGTAACGGTACAACACGCAGTATTTGGCTTGTTCATGCCGTTTTGTGTGCTTTCACAACATTTTACCTATCGCAGTTTCGTACTCGCAATAAAACAACACTATCTCGTTAGACGACGTCGTTTTTGGTGGTTTCACGACGCTACCTAGCTTAAACTAACATAACTCAACCTAACATAACCTTCGCACTTCTATCGTTAGAAAACGTTTTACTCGCTACTTTACATTGCTTTCTACAACATTACGACGGTTTCAAGCGCTTTCACATTAGATATCGCAGTTCCCAACTTGTAAAGGTGAAAAACACTGCATCTCACTAAGTGACATTGTTTATTGCGGTTTTACGACGGTTCATACCTTAACCTAACGTAACCTAACCTAACCTAACCCAACCTAACCTAACATAACCTAACCTAACCTAACCTAACCTAACCAAACCTAACCTAACGTAACCTAACCTAACCTAACCTAACCTAACGACGTTTGCAAGTGCTTTCACATTAGATATCGCAGTTCCCAACTTGTAATGGTGAAAAACACTGCATCTCACTGAGTGACATTGTTTAATGCGGTTTTACGACGGTTCATATCTTAACCTAACCTAACATTCGCACTTGTATTAAAAAACGCTCTATTACACTGTTTCGTTCACAATTAGGATATTTGCATAACCTCACAGTTTTTCACCAACTTATTGCAGTACAGAACGCTGTATCTCGCTAAATGACATCGTTCTTTAAGGTTTCACGATGCTTGCATGCGCTTTAACGAGAATATCACAACATAGCAGTTTCGCACTTGTAACGGTACAACACGCAGTATTTGGCTTGTTCATGCCGTTTTGTGTGCTTTCACAACATTTCACCTATCGCAGTTTCGTACTCGCAATAAAACAACTCTATCTCGTTAGATGACGTTGTTTTTGGTAGTTTCACGACGCTACCTAGCTTAAACTAACATAACTCAACCTAACATGACCTTCGCACTTCTATCGTTAGAAAACGTTTTACTCGCTACTTTACATTGCTTTCTACAACATTACGACGGTTTCAAGCACTTTCACATTAGATATCACAGTTCCCAACTTGTAAAGGTGAAAAACACTGCATCTCACTAAGTGACATTGTTTAATGCGGTTTTACGACGGTTCATACCTTAACCTAACCTAACGTAACCTAACCTAACCTTACCTAACCTAACCTAACCTAACCCAACCCAACTTAACCTAACCTAACCTAACCTAACCTAAACTAACCTAACCCAACCTAACCTAACCTAACCTAACCTAACCCAACCTAAGCTAACCTAACCTAACCTAACCAAACCTAACCTAACCTAACGTAACCTAACCTAACCTATTCTAACGTAACCTAACCTTACCTGACCTAACCTAACCTAACGTAACCTAACCTAACCTAACATAACCTAACGTAACCTAACCTAACCTAACGTAACCTAACCTAACCTAACCCAACCTAACCCAACCCAACCCAACCCAACAACACCCAACCCAACCTAACCTAACCTTACCTAACCTAACCAAATTATCCTTACCTAACCTAACCTAACGTAACGTAACCTAACCTAACCTAACCTAACGTAACCTAACCTAACGTAACCTAACCTAACCTAACCTAACCTAACCCAACCTAACCTAACCTAACCTAACCCAACTCAACCCAACCTAACCTAATCTAACCTAACCTAACCTAACCTAACCTAACCAAACCTAACCTAACCTAACCTAACCTAACCTAACCTAACCTAACGACGGTTGCAAGCGCTTTCACATTAAATATCGCAGTTCCCCACTTTTAATGGTGAAAAACACTGCATCTCAGTAATTGACATTGTTTAATGCGGTTTTACGACGGTTCATATCTTAACCTAACCTAACATTCGCACTTGTATCTAAAAACGCTCTATTACACTGTTTTGTTCACAATTACGATATTTGCATAACCTCACAGTTTTTCACCAACTTATTGCAGTACAGAACGCTGTATCTCGCTAAATGACATTGTTCTTTAAGGTTTCACGACGCTTGCATGCGATTTAACGAGAATATCACAATATAGCAGTTTCGCACTTGTAACGGTAGAACACGCAGTATTTGGCTTGTTCATGCCGTTTTGTGTGCTTTCACAACATTTCACCTATCGCAGTTTAATACTCGCTACAAAACAACACTATCTCGTTAGATGACGTCGTTTTTGGTAGTTTCACGACGCTACCTAGCTTAAACTAACCTAACCTAACCTAACCTTCGCACTTCTATCGTTAGAAAACGTTTTACTCGCCACTTTACAATGTTTTCTACAAGATTACGACGGTTTCATGCGCTTTCACATTAGATATCGTAGTTCCCGACTTGTAATGTTGAAAAACACTACATCTCACTAAGTGACATTGTTTAATGCGGTTTTACGACGGTTGATATGTCAACCTAACCTAACATTCGCACTTGTATCTAAAGACGCTCAATTACACTGTTTCGTTCACAATTACGATATTTGCTTGACCTCACAGTTTCTCACCAACTTATTACAGTACAGAACGCTGTATCTCGCTAAATGACATCGTTCTTTAATGTTTCACGATACTTGCATGCGCTTTACCGAGAATGTCACAACATAGCACTTTCGCACTTGTAACGGTACAACACGCAGTATTTGGCTTGTTCATGCCGTTTTGTGTGCTTTCACAACATTTTACCTATCGCAGTTTCGTACTCGCAATAAAACAACACTATCTCGTTAGATGACGTCGTTTTTGGTGGTTTCACGACGCTACCTAGCTTAAACTAACATAACTCAACCTAACATGACCTTCGCACTTCTATCGTTAGAAAACGTTTTACTCGCTACTTTACATTGCTTTCTACAACATTACGACGGTTTCAAGCGCTTTCACATTAGATATCACAGTTCCCAACTTGTAAAGGTGAAAAACACTGCATCTCACTAAGTGACATTGTTTAATGCGGTTTTACGACGGTTCATACCTTAACCTAACCTAACCTAACCTAACCTTACCTAACCTAACCTAACCCAACCCAACTTAAGCTAACCTAACCTAACCTAACCTAAACTAACCTAACCCAACCTAACCTAACCTGACCCAACCTAACCCAACCCAACCCAACCTAACCTAAGCTAACCTAACCTAACCAAACCTAACCTAACCTAACTTAACCTAACCTAACGTAACCTAACCTAACCTATTCTAATGTAACCTAACCTTACCTGACCTAACCTAACCTAACGTAACCTAACCTAACCTAACCTAACATAACCTAACGTAACTTAACCTAACCTAACCTAACGTAACCTAACCTAACCTAACCCAACCTAACCCAACCCAACCCTACCCAACAACACCCAACCCAACCTAACCTAACCTAACCTAACCTTACCGAACCTAACCAAATTATCCTTACCTAACCTAACCTAACGTAACGTAACCTAACCTAACCTAACCTAACGTAACCTAACCTAACGTAACCTAACCTAACCTAACCTAACCTAACCCAACCTAACCTAACCTAACCTAACCTAACCCAACTCAACCCAACCTAACCTAATCTAACCTAACCTAACCTAACCTAACCAAACCTAACCTAACCTAACCTAACCTAACCTAACCTAACGACGGTTGCAAGCGCTTTCACATTAAATATCGCAGTTCCCCACTTTTAATGGTGAAAAACACTGCATCTCAGTAATTGACATTGTTTAATGCGGTTTTACGACGGTTCATATCTTAACCTAACCTAACATTCGCACTTGTATCTAAAAACGCTCTATTACACTGTTTTGTTCACAATTACGATATTTGCATAACCTCACAGTTTTTCACCAACTTATTGCAGTACAGAACGCTGTATCTCGCTAAATGACATTGTTCTTTAAGGTTTCACGATGCTTGCATGCGATTTAACGAGAATATCACAATATAGCAGTTTCGCACTTGTAACGGTAGAACACGCAGTATTTGGCTTGTTCATGCCGTTTTGTGTGCTTTCACAACATTTCACCTATCGCAGTTTAATACTCGCTATAAAACAACACTATCTCGTTAGATGACGTCGTTTTTGGTAGTTTCACGACGCTACCTACCTTAAACTAACCTAACCTAACCTAACCTTCGCACTTCTATCGTTAGAAAACGTTTTACTCGCCATTTTACAATGTTTTCTACAAGATTACGACGGTTTCATGCGCTTTCACATTAGATATCGTAGTTCCCGACTTGTAATGTTGAAAAACACTACATCTCACTAAGTGACATTGTTTAATGCGGTTTTACGACGGTTGATATGTCAACCTAACCTAACATTCGCACTTGTATCTAAAGACGCTCAATTACACTGTTTCGTTCACAATTACGATATTTGCTTAACCTCACAGTTTCTCACCAACTTATTACAGTACAGAACGCTGTATCTCGCTAAATGACATCGTTCTTTAAGGTTTCACGATACTTGCATGCACTTTACCGAGAATGTCACAACATAGCACTTTCGCACTTGTAACGGTACAACACGCAGTATTTGGCTTGTTCATGCCGTTTTGTGTGCTTTCACAACATTTTACCTATCGCAGTTTCGTACTCGCAATAAAACAACACTATCTCGTTAGACGACGTCGTTTTTGGTGGTTTCACGACGCTACCTAGCTTAAACTAACATAACTCAACCTAACATAACCTTCGCACTTCTATCGTTAGAAAACGTTTTACTCGCTACTTTACATTGCTTTCTACAACATTACGACGGTTTCAAGCGCTTTCACATTAGATATCGCAGTTCCCAACTTGTAAAGGTGAAAAACACTGCATCTCACTAAGTGACATTGTTTATTGCGGTTTTACGACGGTTCATACCTTAACCTAACGTAACCTAACCTAACCTAACCCAACCTAACCTAACATAACCTAACCTAACCTAACCTAACCTAACCAAACCTAACCTAACGTAACCTAACCTAACCTAACCTAACCTAACGACGTTTGCAAGTGCTTTCACATTAGATATCGCAGTTCCCAACTTGTAATGGTGAAAAACACTGCATCTCACTGAGTGACATTGTTTAATGCGGTTTTACGACGGTTCATATCTTAACCTAACCTAACATTCGCACTTGTATTAAAAAACGCTCTATTACACTGTTTCGTTCACAATTAGGATATTTGCATAACCTCACAGTTTTTCACCAACTTATTGCAGTACAGAACGCTGTATCTCGCTAAATGACATCGTTCTTTAAGGTTTCACGATGCTTGCATGCGCTTTAACGAGAATATCACAACATAGCAGTTTCGCACTTGTAACGGTACAACACGCAGTATTTGGCTTGTTCATGCCGTTTTGTGTGCTTTCACAACATTTCACCTATCGCAGTTTCGTACTCGCAATAAAACAACTCTATCTCGTTAGATGACGTTGTTTTTGGTAGTTTCACGACGCTACCTAGCTTAAACTAACATAACTCAACCTAACATGACCTTCGCACTTCTATCGTTAGAAAACGTTTTACTCGCTACTTTACATTGCTTTCTACAACATTACGACGGTTTCAAGCACTTTCACATTAGATATCACAGTTCCCAACTTGTAAAGGTGAAAAACACTGCATCTCACTAAGTGACATTGTTTAATGCGGTTTTACGACGGTTCATACCTTAACCTAACCTAACGTAACCTAACCTAACCTTACCTAACCTAACCTAACCTAACCCAACCCAACTTAACCTAACCTAACCTAACCTAACCTAAACTAACCTAACCCAACCTAACCTAACCTAACCTAACCTAACCCAACCTAAGCTAACCTAACCTAACCTAACCAAACCTAACCTAACCTAACTTAACCTAACCTAACGTAACCTAACCTAACCTATTCTAACGTAACCTAACCTTACCTGACCTAACCTAACCTAACGTAACCTAACCTAACCTAACATAACCTAACGTAACCTAACCTAACCTAACCTAACGTAACCTAACCTAACCTAACCCAACCTAACCCAACCCAACCCAACCCAACAACACCCAACCCAACCTAACCTAACCTTACCTAACCTAACCAAATTATCCTTACCTAACCTAACCTAACGTAACGTAACCTAACCTAACCTAACCTAACGTAACCTAACCTAACGTAACCTAACCTAACCTAACCTAACCTAACCCAACCTAACCTAACCTAACCTAACCTAACCCAACTCAACCCAACCTAACCTAATCTAACCTAACCTAACCTAACCTAACCTAACCAAACCTAACCTAACCTAACCTAACCTAACCTAACCTAACCTAACGACGGTTGCAAGCGCTTTCACATTAAATATCGCAGTTCCCCACTTTTAATGGTGAAAAACACTGCATCTCAGTAATTGACATTGTTTAATGCGGTTTTACGACGGTTCATATCTTAACCTAACCTAACATTCGCACTTGTATCTAAAAACGCTCTATTACACTGTTTTGTTCACAATTACGATATTTGCATAACCTCACAGTTTTTCACCAACTTATTGCAGTACAGAACGCTGTATCTCGCTAAATGACATTGTTCTTTAAGGTTTCACGACGCTTGCATGCGATTTAACGAGAATATCACAATATAGCAGTTTCGCACTTGTAACGGTAGAACACGCAGTATTTGGCTTGTTCATGCCGTTTTGTGTGCTTTCACAACATTTCACCTATCGCAGTTTAATACTCGCTACAAAACAACACTATCTCGTTAGATGACGTCGTTTTTGGTAGTTTCACGACGCTACCTAGCTTAAACTAACCTAACCTAACCTAACCTTCGCACTTCTATCGTTAGAAAACGTTTTACTCGCCACTTTACAATGTTTTCTACAAGATTACGACGGTTTCATGCGCTTTCACATTAGATATCGTAGTTCCCGACTTGTAATGTTGAAAAACACTACATCTCACTAAGTGACATTGTTTAATGCGGTTTTACGACGGTTGATATGTCAACCTAACCTAACATTCGCACTTGTATCTAAAGACGCTCAATTACACTGTTTCGTTCACAATTACGATATTTGCTTGACCTCACAGTTTCTCACCAACTTATTACAGTACAGAACGCTGTATCTCGCTAAATGACATCGTTCTTTAATGTTTCACGATACTTGCATGCGCTTTACCGAGAATGTCACAACATAGCACTTTCGCACTTGTAACGGTACAACACGCAGTATTTGGCTTGTTCATGCCGTTTTGTGTGCTTTCACAACATTTTACCTATCGCAGTTTCGTACTCGCAATAAAACAACACTATCTCGTTAGATGACGTCGTTTTTGGTGGTTTCACGACGCTACCTAGCTTAAACTAACATAACTCAACCTAACATGACCTTCGCACTTCTATCTTTAGAAAACGTTTTACTCGCTACTTTACATTGCTTTCTACAACATTACGACGGTTTCAAGCGCTTTCACATTAGATATCACAGTTCCCAACTTGTAAAGGTGAAAAACACTGCATCTCACTAAGTGACATTGTTTAATGCGGTTTTACGACGGTTCATACCTTAACCTAACCTAACCTAACCTAACCTTACCTAACCTAACCTAACCTAACCCAACCCAACTTAAGCTAACCTAACCTAACCTAACCTAAACTAACCTAACCCAACCTAACCTAACCTGACCCAACCTAACCCAACCCAACCCAACCTAACCTAAGCTAACCTAACCTAACCAAACCTAACCTAACCTAACTTAACCTAACCTAACGTAACCTAACCTAACCTATTCTAATGTAACCTAACCTTACCTGACCTAACCTAACCTAACGTAACCTAACCTAACCTAACCTAACATAACCTAACGTAACCTAACCTAACCTAACCTAACGTAACCTAACCTAACCTAACCCAACCTAACCCAACCCAACCCTACCCAACAACACCCAACCCAACCTAACCTAACCTAACCTAACCTTACCGAACCTAACCAAATTATCCTTACCTAACCTAACCTAACGTAACGTAACCTAACCTAACCTAACCTAACGTAACCTAACCTAACGTAACCTAACCTAACCTAACCTAACCTAACCCAACCTAACCTAACCTAACCTAACCTAACCCAACTCAACCCAACCTAACCTAATCTAACCTAACCTAACCTAACCTAACCAAACCTAACCTAACCTAACCTAACCTAACCTAACCTAACGACGGTTGCAAGCGCTTTCACAATAAATATCGCAGTTCCCCACTTTTAATGGTGAAAAACACTGCATCTCAGTAATTGACATTGTTTAATGCGGTTTTACGACGGTTCATACCTTAACCTAACCTAACATTCGCACTTGTATCTAAAAACGCTCTATTACACTGTTTTGTTCACAATTACGATATTTTTATTTATTTTATTTATTTACATAGTTCCTGCAACGCCGTAGTGGCATTACTGCAGGGGGGTATACATAAGAAGTCATAGGAAACATTTCTGCGATAAGACGCCAAACATAGTGAAAAAATTCAATTATAACAACATAAAAAAAAAAAAATTTAGTACAATATTGCACATGACAACAGGTACCAAAAGAGAAGTACATATGTCACAATTTCACAACGATGAGAAAAAAGCGCTGTTGTCACTCAAGTTCACTATACCTTCGGGAAGTTCATTCCAGTCTCTAATTGTTTTTAAAAAGAAGGAGTTGGCAAAAGTAGTGGTTTTGTACGCGTATTCTTGTATTTTATGTGAGTGTTGGCATCTTGTGGAACGATATGTTGGTGCTAGTAGGTATTCAGACTTATTAATTCCTGTTAGGTTATAATATATGCTATGCAGAAGTTTTAATCGAAGTTTCCGTCTTCTAGATTTTAGAGTATCCCAGCCTAATATGGCCTTTATTTCTGACATACTAGCGAATGGGTCGTAGTTGTTGCTGACGAAACGGGCTGCCTGGTTTTGGACTTTTTCTATTGTTTTTGCAAGATACTTTTGAGCCGGGTCCCAGATAACACAAGCATATTCAAGTATAGACCTGACAAGAAGGAAGTAAAGAGTTTCTTTCACTTCTTTTGTTGCACAGTGAAAGTTTCTACGAATAAAAAACAACGTTCTACTAGCCTTTGAGATCATTTGGTCTATGTGTCTGTTCCAATGGAACGATTCTGTCAAGTAAATTCCTAAATATTTACACTCGGGCACCTTTTTGACTGCCTCGCCATTAATACTGTATGTGCACTGGATTTTTGAAATGTTCTTTGCAAAGCTGATGTGGTTGCACTTCGAGATATTTAAGCACATATTCCACGTGGAGCACCAATGTGTTACCGTGTTTAAGTCATCTTGCAATAATTCAGTGTCTGTGATTGAAGTAATGTGACGGTAGATGATGCAATCGTCTGCAAATAATTTTATGCAAGATTTTATGTTATATGCTATATCATTTATATAAACCAAAAATAACAGCGGACCTAGAACGCTACCTTGTGGCACGCCTGAAGTCACGTTTACGTATGAAGACGTTTTAGAATTTAAAACAACACACTGTTTACGACCACTTAAGTAATTCCGTAGCCAGGTTTGCAGCTTAGCATTAATATTCAGTGAAGCCAGTTTAATATCTAACAGATTATGTGGGACCGTATCAAATGCCTTGCGAAAATCGAGAAATAATGCATCAACAATGTTGTTACGGTCAAGCGCAGTCAGTACGTCATGCTGAAATTCAGTTAGTTGCGTGACGCATGAACGACCTTGCCGAAATCCATGCTGGGAGCGGGCAAAGAAATGAGTAGATTCGAGATATTTGAACAATGCGCTATAAATAACATGTTCTAATAATTTGCAACAGGTTGAAATTAAGGATATGGGACGGTAATTTTGTACATGTTTTTTGCTTCCTGCCTTATGTACAGGAACCACATTGGCTGTTTTCCAATCCCTTGGAATAACGCCGGTGTCTAGAGACAACTTGTACATTATGCATAAATATTGTGCAATAATAACGTGACACTTTTTAAGTACATGAGATGATATACCGTCAGGCCCTGTAGCCTTAGAGGTGTCCAGAGTACGCAGCAGACTATCCAAACCAGCGTAATCGATTTCAATTTCCGCCATTTCATTACCAATATTTTTTGAAGGTAGCATTGGAGAGTGTTCAGTTCTTTTTGAAAACACTGACTGAAAATAGGCGTTAAATGCTTCAGCTTTCTCCAGGTCATCCGTTATAGTTTTTTCCTGGGTTAAAAGGTCAGGGATAGCTGTGTCGTCTTTTCTGTTGCTCTTGACATACTTCCAAAAGAATTTTGGATTACACTTCAAGTCTGTGTTTAGCTTGTCAAAGAAGACACGCTTTGCCTGTTTTAGTTTTAACTTAAGCTCTTTGTTTACACTTTTGAGCTTTGTTTTATTTAGTGCTGTTCTCTTTTTAAGAAACTTTTTATGGGCACTCGCTGCTTTTCTAACAAGTTTGCGTATCTCAGAGTTGAACCAGGGTTTGTGCCTCTTTCTGCATCTTAGACACCTCTGAGGTACGTACATATTCACCAGCTCTGTAACCTTGTCACGGAAAATTTGCCACAATTCATCCATGCCGCATGACTCCGATATGCATAAAAAAGTGGGATAATACAAGACCAGCTCTTCGGAAATGGCATTAAAGTCCCCTCTGTCGTACATGAAAACATTTCGAGGGGTTTGCTTACACGCAGGTATTCTAGAAACGTTTAACTCTGCAACAACGCAACTATGATCACTAATTCCTGGACATACGTTTGTGTGAACAATAACATTTTCGTCATTGCTTAGTAAAAGATCTAGTAAAGCGTTAATCCGAGTTGGTTCGTTCACATATTGTTGTAGCCCATAGACACTCATTAGTTCTGAAAAGGCAGAACAATTTCGATTTTTTTGTGGGGCTACACAGTCGGAATCCCATTTCATATCGGGCAGATTAAAATCCCCTCCCAGTATTACGCAGTGAGATATTTGTGATAGTATGTCGGAAAGTTGAATCAAAGATTCATTGTTGTGGTCAGGTGGGCGGTAAAACGATCCAAAAACGATGTTGTTTCCCTGGGGAAATTGGACGCGGCACCATACTGATTCAGTTTCATTATCAAAAACAACTTCTTCGCTGGCAAGGCTACTTGAAATTAAAAGAAACACGCCACCACCATGCCTGTTTCTATCTTTACGGTACACTGTAAAACCTGGCGGAAATATTTCTACATCCAATACTGTGTCGTCAAGCCATGATTCGGTACCCATAACGATTTGCGCTTTCACCGTTTCAAGTAAGATTGTAAACTCATCAGTTTTGTTTTTTAGGCTTCGACAATTGACCACCAACAATACTGGTGTAAAGCTTTTTGTGATGGTATATTTCCCATTTGTTTTTAAGCTAGAATGATCATGTCATTTCCGCCCCAATATCTGAGCATGCGCCCGAAGAGGAACTGGTTGGTGCATGTCAGTATCCCAGGCAAATGCTTGTCCATTGATTACCAGCTTATCGTAACTTAAATGTACACGATTTTTCTTGTCGAGCTGTTTTTCTTTACTGTACTTCCAAAGCTGCCGGCGTTTTTCTTGAACTGCCTTGCTGAAGTCTTCTGATACGCTGTATGACGTCCCCTTGAATCTGTATGCATTTCGCAGAACAGATTCTCTTGATTTCGATCCTGAAAAGCTAGCAATTATTGGACGAATTCTTTCTGTTTTGTAGGCCCCGAGACGATGAGCCCTTTCTATTGCTATATTTTCCAGCTTTAGTACATCCGTACAGACAGACTTAACTAGATTTTCGGATTCTTCCCAAGTTTCCTTTGGATGACTATCTGGTATTCCAAAGAATACCAAGTTTGTTCTCCGGCTTCTGTTTTCTAAGTCGTCTAGTTTATCAGCGAACTTCTTTTCTGTTTCCTCTAGTGTAGTAAGGCGCTTTTCAATTACATTAGTTTTAGTAATCACGTCGTCCATTTGCATAACCTCACAGTTTTTCACCAACTTATTGCAGTACAGAACGCTGTATCTCGCTAAATGACATTGTTCTTTAAGGTTTCACGATGCTTGCATGCGATTTAACAAGAATATCACAATATAGCAGTTTCGCACTTGTAACGTTAGAACACGCAGTATTTGGCTTGTTCATGCCGTTTGTGTGCTTTCACAACATTTCACCTATCGCAGTTTAATACTCGCTATAAAACAACACTATCTCGTTAGATGACGTCGTTTTTGGTAGTTTCACGACGCTACCTAGCTTAAACTAACCTAACCTAACCTAACCTTCGCACTTCTATCGTTAGAAAACGTTTTACTCGCCACTTTACAATGTTTTCTACAAGATTACGACGGTTTCATGCGCTTTCACATTAGATATCGTAGTTCCCGACTTGTAATGTTGAAAAACACTACATCTCACTAAGTGACATTGTTTAATGCGGTTTTACGACGGTTGATATGTCAACCTAACCTAACATTCGCACTTGTATCTAAAGACGCTCAATTACACTGTTTCGTTCACAATTACGATATTTGCTTGACCTCACAGTTTCTCACCAACTTATTACAGTACAGAACGCTGTATCTCGCTAAATGACAGCGTTCTTTAAGGTTTCACGATACTTGCATGCGCTTTACCGAGAATGTCACAACATAGCACTTTCGCACTTGTAACGGTACAACACGCAGTATTTGGCTTGTTCATGCCGTTTTGTGTGCTTTCACAACATTTTACCTATCGCAGTTTCGTACTCGCAATAAAACAACACTATCTCGTTAGATGACGTCGTTTCTGGTGGTTTCACGACGCTACCTAGCTTAAACTAACATAACTCAACCTAACATGACCTTCGCACTTCTATCGTTAGAAAACGTTTTACTCGCTACTTTACATTGCTTTCTACAACATTACGACGGTTTCAAGCGCTTTCACATTAGATATCACAGTTCCCAACTTGTAAAGGTGAAAAACACTGCATCTCACTAAGTGACATTGTTTAATGCGGTTTTACGACGGTTCATACCTTAACCTAACCTAACCTAACCTTACCTAACCTAACCTAACCTAACCCAACCCAACTTAACCTAACCTAACCTAACCTAACCTAAACTAACCTAACCCAACCTAACCTAACCTGACCCAACCTA
Organism: Rhipicephalus microplus; assembly: GCF_043290135.1. Taxonomy (NCBI): domain Eukaryota; kingdom Metazoa; phylum Arthropoda; class Arachnida; order Ixodida; family Ixodidae; genus Rhipicephalus; species Rhipicephalus microplus. Next base: position 58,984,664 of record NW_027464585.1, on the reverse strand, counting down.
ACCCAACGCAACCCAACCTAACCTAACCTTACCTGACCTAACCTAACCTAACGTAACCTAACCTAACCTAACATAACCTAACGTAACCTAACCTAACCTATTCTAACGTAACCTAACCTTACCTGACCTAACCTAACCTAACGTAACCTAACCTAACCTAACATAACCTAACGTAACCTAACCTAACCTAACCTAACGTAACCTAACCTAACCTAACCCAACCTAACCCAACCCAACCCTACCCAACAACACCCAACCCAACCTAACCTAACCTAACCTAACCTTACCGAACCTAACCAAATTATCCTTACCTAACCTAACCTAACGTAACGTAACCTAACCTAACCTAACCTAACGTAACCTAACCTAACGTAACCTAACCTAACCTGACCTAACCTAACCCAACCTAACCTAACCTAACCTAACCTAACCCAACTCAACCCAACCTAACCTAATCTAACCTAACCTAACCTAACCTAACCAAACCTAACCTAACCTAACCTAACCTAACCTAACCTAACGACGGTTGCAAGCGCTTTCACAATAAATATCGCAGTTCCCCACTTTTAATGGTGAAAAACACTGCATCTCAGTAATTGACATTGTTTAATGCGGTTTTACGACGGTTCATACCTTAACCTAACCTAACATTCGCACTTGTATCTAAAAACGCTCTATTACACTGTTTTGTTCACAATTACGATATTTTTATTTATTTTATTTATTTACATAGTTCCTGCAACGCCGTAGTGGCATTACTGCAGGGGGGTATACATAAGAAGTCATAGGAAACATTTCTGCGATAAGACGCCAAACATAGTGAAAAAATTCAATTATAACAACATAAAAAAAAAAATTTAGTACAATATTGCACATGACAACAGGTACCAAAAGAGAAGTACATATGTCACAATTTCACAACGATGAGAAAAAAGCGCTGTTGTCACTCAAGTTCACTATACCTTCGGGAAGTTCATTCCAGTCTCTAATTGTTTTTAAAAAGAAGGAGTTGGCAAAAGTAGTGGTTTTGTACGCGTATTCTTGTATTTTATGTGAGTGTTGGCATCTTGTGGAACAATATGTTGGTGCTAGTAGGTATTCAGACTTATTAATTCCTGTTAGGTTATAATATATGCTATGCAGAAGTTTTAATCGAAGTTTCCGTCTTCTAGATTTTAGAGTATCCCAGCCTAATATGGCCTTTATTTCTGACATACTAGCGAATGGGTCGTAGTTGTTGCTGACGAAACGGGCTGCCTGGTTTTGGACTTTTTCTATTGTTTTTGCAAGATACTTTTGAGCCGGGTCCCAGATAACACAAGCATATTCAAGTATAGACCTGACAAGAAGGAAGTAAAGAGTTTCTTTCACTTCTTTTGTTGCACAGTGAAAGTTTCTACGAATAAAAAACAACGTTCTACTAGCCTTTGAGATCATTTGGTCTATGTGTCTGTTCCAATGGAACGATTCTGTCAAGTAAATTCCTAAATATTTACACTCGGGCACCTTTTTGACTGCCTCGCCATTAATACTGTATGTGCACTGGATTTTTGAAATGTTCTTTGCAAAGCTGATGTGGTTGCACTTCGAGATATTTAAGCACATATTCCACGTGGAGCACCAATGTGTTACCGTGTTTAAGTCATCTTGCAATAATTCAGTGTCTGTGATTGAAGTAATGTGACGGTAGATGATGCAATCGTCTGCAAATAATTTTATGCAAGATTTTATGTTATATGCTATATCATTTATATAAACCAAAAATAACAGCGGACCTAGAACGCTACCTTGTGGCACGCCTGAAGTCACGTTTACGTATGAAGACGTTTTAGAATTTAAAACAACACACTGTTTACGACCACTTAAGTAATTCCGTAGCCAGGTTTGCAGCTTAGCATTAATATTCAGTGAAGCCAGTTTAATATCTAACAGATTATGTGGGACCGTATCAAATGCCTTGCGAAAATCGAGAAATAATGCATCAACAATGTTGTTACGGTCAAGCGCAGTCAGTACGTCATGCTGAAATTCAGTTAGTTGCGTGACGCATGAACGACCTTGCCGAAATCCATGCTGGGAGCGGGCAAAGAAATGAGTAGATTCGAGATATTTGAACAATGCGCTATAAATAACATGTTCTAATAATTTGCAACAGGTTGAAATTAAGGATATGGGACGGTAATTTTGTACATGTTTTTTGCTTCCTGCCTTATGTACAGGAACCACATTGGCTGTTTTCCAATCCCTTGGAATAACGCCGGTGTCTAGAGACAACTTGTACATTATGCATAAATATTGTGCAATAATAACGTGACACTTTTTAAGTACATGAGATGATATACCGTCAGGCCCTGTAGCCTTAGAGGTGTCCAGAGTACGCAGCAGACTATCCAAACCAGCGTAATCGATTTCAATTTCCGCCATTTCATTACCAATATTTTTTGAAGGTAGCATTGGAGAGTGTTCAGTTCTTTTTGAAAACACTGACTGAAAATAGGCGTTAAATGCTTCAGCTTTCTCCAGGTCATCCGTTATAGTTTTTTCCTGGGTTAAAAGGTCAGGGATAGCTGTGTCGTCTTTTCTGTTGCTCTTGACATACTTCCAAAAGAATTTTGGATTACACTTCAAGTCTGTGTTTAGCTTGTCAAAGAAGACACGCTTTGCCTGTTTTAGTTTTAACTTAAGCTCTTTGTTTACACTTTTGAGCTTTGTTTTATTTAGTGCTGTTCTCTTTTTAAGAAACTTTTTATGGGCACTCGCTGCTTTTCTAACAAGTTTGCGTATCTCAGAGTTGAACCAGGGTTTGTGCCTCTTTCTGCATCTTAGACACCTCTGAGGTACGTACATATTCACCAGCTCTGTAACCTTGTCACGGAAAATTTGCCACAATTCATCCATGCCGCATGACTCCGATATGCATAAAAAAGTGGGATAATACAAGACCAGCTCTTCGGAAATGGCATTAAAGTCCCCTCTGTCGTACATGAAAACATTTCGAGGGGTTTGCTTACACGCAGGTATTCTAGAAACGTTTAACTCTGCAACAACGCAACTATGATCACTAATTCCTGGACATACGTTTGTGTGAACAATAACATTTTCGTCATTGCTTAGTAAAAGATCTAGTAAAGCGTTAATCCGAGTTGGTTCGTTCACATATTGTTGTAGCCCATAGACACTCATTAGTTCTGAAAAGGCAGAACAATTTCGATTTTTTTGTGGGGCTACACAGTCGGAATCCCATTTCATATCGGGCAGATTAAAATCCCCTCCCAGTATTACGCAGTGAGATATTTGTGATAGTATGTCGGAAAGTTGAATCAAAGATTCATTGTTGTGGTCAGGTGGGCGGTAAAACGATCCAAAAACGATGTTGTTTCCCTGGGGAAATTGGACGCGGCACCATACTGATTCAGTTTCATTATCAAAAACAACTTCTTCGCTGGCAAGGCTACTTGAAATTAAAAGAAACACGCCACCACCATGCCTGTTTCTATCTTTACGGTACACTGTAAAACCTGGCGGAAATATTTCTACATCCAATACTGTGTCGTCAAGCCATGATTCGGTACCCATAACGATTTGCGCTTTCACCGTTTCAAGTAAGATTGTAAACTCATCAGTTTTGTTTTTTAGGCTTCGACAATTGACCACCAACAATACTGGTGTAAAGCTTTTTGTGATGGTATATTTCCCATTTGTTTTTAAGCTAGAATGATCATGTCATTTCCGCCCCAATATCTGAGCATGCGCCCGAAGAGGAACTGGTTGGTGCATGTCAGTATCCCAGGCAAATGCTTGTCCATTGATTACCAGCTTATCGTAACTTAAATGTACACGATTTTTCTTGTCGAGCTGTTTTTCTTTACTGTACTTCCAAAGCTGCCGGCGTTTTTCTTGAACTGCCTTGCTGAAGTCTTCTGATACGCTGTATGACGTCCCCTTGAATCTGTATGCATTTCGCAGAACAGATTCTCTTGATTTCGATCCTGAAAAGCTAGCAATTATTGGACGAATTCTTTCTGTTTTGTAGGCCCCGAGACGATGAGCCCTTTCTATTGCTATATTTTCCAGCTTTAGTACATCCGTACAGACAGACTTAACTAGATTTTCGGATTCTTCCCAAGTTTCCTTTGGATGACTATCTGGTATTCCAAAGAATACCAAGTTTGTTCTCCGGCTTCTGTTTTCTAAGTCGTCTAGTTTATCAGCGAACTTCTTTTCTGTTTCCTCTAGTGTAGTAAGGCGCTTTTCAATTACATTAGTTTTAGTAATCACGTCGTCCATTTGCATAACCTCACAGTTTTTCACCAACTTATTGCAGTACAGAACGCTGTATCTCGCTAAATGACATTGTTCTTTAAGGTTTCACGATGCTTGCATGCGATTTAACAAGAATATCACAATATAGCAGTTTCGCACTTGTAACGTTAGAACACGCAGTATTTGGCTTGTTCATGCCGTTTGTGTGCTTTCACAACATTTCACCTATCGCAGTTTAATACTCGCTATAAAACAACACTATCTCGTTAGATGACGTCGTTTTTGGTAGTTTCACGACGCTACCTAGCTTAAACTAACCTAACCTAACCTAACCTTCGCACTTCTATCGTTAGAAAACGTTTTACTCGCCACTTTACAATGTTTTCTACAAGATTACGACGGTTTCATGCGCTTTCACATTAGATATCGTAGTTCCCGACTTGTAATGTTGAAAAACACTACATCTCACTAAGTGACATTGTTTAATGCGGTTTTACGACGGTTGATATGTCAACCTAACCTAACATTCGCACTTGTATCTAAAGACGCTCAATTACACTGTTTCGTTCACAATTACGATATTTGCTTGACCTCACAGTTTCTCACCAACTTATTACAGTACAGAACTCTGTATCTCGCTAAATGACATCGTTCTTTAAGGTTTCACGATACTTGCATGCGCTTTACCGAGAATGTCACAACATAGCACTTTCGCACTTGTAACGGTACAACACGCAGTATTTGGCTTGTTCATGCCGTTTTGTGTGCTTTCACAACATTTTACCTATCGCAGTTTCGTACTCGCAATAAAACAACACTATCTCGTTAGATGACGTCGTTTCTGGTGGTTTCACGACGCTACCTAGCTTAAACTAACATAACTCAACCTAACATGACCTTCGCACTTCTATCGTTAGAAAACGTTTTACTCGCTACTTTACATTGCTTTCTACAACATTACGACGGTTTCAAGCGCTTTCACATTAGATATCACAGTTCCCAACTTGTAAAGGTGAAAAACACTGCATCTCACTAAGTGACATTGTTTAATGCGGTTTTACGACGGTTCATACCTTAACCTAACCTAACCTAACCTTACCTAACCTAACCTAACCTAACCCAACCCAACTTAACCTAACCTAACCTAACCTAACCTAAACTAACCTAACCCAACCTAACCTAACCTGACCCAACCTAACCCAACGCAACCCAACCTAACCTAACCTTACCTGACCTAACCTAACCTAACGTAACCTAACCTAACCTAACATAACCTAACGTAACCTAACCTAACCTATTCTAACGTAACCTAACCTTACCTGACCTAACCTAACCTAACGTAACCTAACCTAACCTAACATAACCTAACGTAACCTAACCTAACGTAACCTAACCTAACCTAACCTAACGTAACCTAACCTAACGTAACCTAACCTAACCTAACCTAACCTAACCCAACCTAACCTAACCTAACCTAACCTAACCTAACCCAACTCAACCCAACCTAACCTAATCTAACCTAACCTAACCTAACCTAACCTAACCTAACCAAACCTAACCTAACCTAACCTAACCTAACCTAACGACGGTTGCAAGCGCTTTCACATTAAATATCGCAGTTCCCCACTTTTAATGGTGAAAAACACTGCATCTCAGTAATTGACATTGTTTAATGCGGTTTTACGACGGTTCATACCTTAACCTAACCTAACATTCGCACTTGTATCTAAAAACGCTCTATTACACTGTTTTGTTCACAATTACGATATTTGCATAACCTCACAGTTTTTCACCAACTTATTGCAGTACAGAACGCTGTATCTCGCTAAATGACATTGTTCTTTAAGGTTTCACGATGCTTGCATGCGATTTAACAAGAATATCACAATATAGCAGTTTCGCACTTGTAACGTTAGAACACGCAGTATTTGGCTTGTTCATGCCGTTTGTGTGCTTTCACAACATTTCACCTATCGCAGTTTAATACTCGCTATAAAACAACACTATCTCGTTAGATGACGTCGTTTTTGGTAGTTTCACGACGCTACCTAGCTTAAACTAACCTAACCTAACCTAACCTTCGCACTTCTATCGTTAGAAAACGTTTTACTCGCCACTTTACAATGTTTTCTACAAGATTACGACGGTTTCATGCGCTTTCACATTAGATATCGTAGTTCCCGACTTGTAATGTTGAAAAACACTACATCTCACTAAGTGACATTGTTTAATGCGGTTTTACGACGGTTGATATGTCAACCTAACCTAACATTCGCACTTGTATCTAAAGACGCTCAATTACACTGTTTCGTTCACAATTACGATATTTGCTTGACCTCACAGTTTCTCACCAACTTATTACAGTACAGAACGCTGTATCTCGCTAAATGACATCGTTCTTTAAGGTTTCACGATACTTGCATGCGCTTTACCGAGAATGTCACAACATAGCACTTTCGCACTTGTAACGGTACAACACGCAGTATTTGGCTTGTTCATGCCGTTTTGTGTGCTTTCACAACATTTTACCTATCGCAGTTTCGTACTCGCAATAAAACAACACTATCTCGTTAGATGACGTCGTTTTTGGTGGTTTCACGACGCTACCTAGCTTAAACTAACATAACTCAACCTAACATGACCTTCGCACTTCTATCGTTAGAAAACGTTTTACTCGCTACTTTACATTGCTTTCTACAACATTACGACGGTTTCAAGCGCTTTCACATTAGATATCACAGTTCCCAACTTGTAAAGGTGAAAAACACTGCATCTCACTAAGTGACATTGTTTAATGCGGTTTTACGACGGTTCATACCTTAACCTAACCTAACCTAACCTTACCTAACCTAACCTAACCTAACCCAACCCAACTTAACCTAACCTAACCTAACCTAACCTAAACTAACCTAACCCAACCTAACCTAACCTGACCCAACCTAACCCAACGCAACCCAACCTAACCTAACCTTACCTGACCTAACCTAACCTAACGTAACCTAACCTAACCTAACATAACCTAACGTAACCTAACCTAACCTATTCTAACGTAACCTAACCTTACCTGACCTAACCTAACCTAACGTAACCTAACCTAACCTAACATAACCTAACGTAACCTAACCTAACGTAACCTAACCTAACCTAACCTAACGTAACCTAACCTAACGTAACCTAACCTAACCTAACCTAACCTAACCCAACCTAACCTAACCTAACCTAACCTAACCTAACCCAACTCAACCCAACCTAACCTAATCTAACCTAACCTAACCTAACCTAACCTAACCTAACCCAACCTAACCTAACCTAACCTAACCTAACCTAACGACGGTTGCAAGCGCTTTCACATTAAATATCGCAGTTCCCCACTTTTAATGGTGAAAAACACTGCATCTCAGTAATTGACATTGTTTAATGCGGTTTTACGACGGTTCATACCTTAACCTAACCTAACATTCGCACTTGTATCTAAAAACGCTCTATTACACTGTTTTGTTCACAATTACGATATTTGCATAACCTCACAGTTTTTCACCAACTTATTGCAGTACAGAACGCTGTATCTCGCTAAATGACATTGTTCTTTAAGGTTTCACGATGCTTGCATGCGATTTAACGAGAATATCACAATATAGCAGTTTCGCACTTGTAACGTTAGAACACGCAGTATTTGGCTTGTTCATGCCGTTTGTGTGCTTTCACAACATTTCACCTATCGCAGTTTAATACTCGCTATAAAACAACACTATCTCGTTAGATGACGTCGTTTTTGGTAGTTTCACGACGCTACCTAGCTTAAACTAACCTAACCTAACCTAACCTTCGCACTTCTATCGTTAGAAAACGTTTTACTCGCCACTTTACAATGTTTTCTACAAGATTACGACGGTTTCATGCGCTTTCACATTAGATATCGTAGTTCCCGACTTGTAATGTTGAAAAACACTACATCTCACTAAGTGACATTGTTTAATGCGGTTTTACGACGGTTGATATGTCAACCTAACCTAACATTCGCACTTGTATCTAAAGACGCTCAATTACACTGTTTCGTTCACAATTACGATATTTGCTTGACCTCACAGTTTCTCACCAACTTATTACAGTACAGAACCCTGTATCTCGCTAAATGACATCGTTCTTTAAGGTTTCACGATACTTGCATGCGCTTTACCGAGAATGTCACAACATAGCACTTTCGCACTTGTAACGGTACAACACGCAGTATTTGGCTTGTTCATGCCGTTTTGTGTGCTTTCACAACATTTTACCTATCGCAGTTTCGTACTCGCAATAAAACAACACTATCTCGTTAGATGACGTCGTTTTTGGTGGTTTCACGACGCTACCTAGCTTAAACTAACATAACTCAACCTAACATGACCTTCGCACTTCTATCGTTAGAAAACGTTTTACTCGCTACTTTACATTGCTTTCTACAACATTACGACGGTTTCAAGCGCTTTCACATTAGATATCACAGTTCCCAACTTGTAAAGGTGAAAAACACTGCATCTCACTAAGTGACATTGTTTAATGCGGTTTTACGACGGTTCATACCTTAACCTAACCTAACCTAACCTTACCTAACCTAACCTAACCTAACCCAACCCAACTTAACCTAACCTAACCTAACCTAACCTAAACTAACCTAACCCAACCTAACCTAACCTGACCCAACCTAACCCAACCCAACCCAACCTAACCTAACCTTACCTGACCTAACCTAACCTAACGTAACCTAACCTAACCTAACATAACCTAACGTAACCTAACCTAACCTATTCTAACGTAACCTAACCTTACCTGACCTAACCTAACCTAACGTAACCTAACCTAACCTAACATAACCTAACGTAACCTAACCTAACGTAACCTAACCTAACCTAACCTAACGTAACCTAACCTAACGTAACCTAACCTAACCTAACCTAACCTAACCCAACCTAACCTAACCTAACCTAACCTAACCTAACCCAACTCAACCCAACCTAACCTAATCTAACCTAACCTAACCTAACCTAACCTAACCTAACCAAACCTTACCTAACCTAACCTAACCTAACCTAACGACGGTTGCAAGCGCTTTCACATTAAATATCGCAGTTCCCCACTTTTAATGGTGAAAAACACTGCATCTCAGTAATTGACATTGTTTAATGCGGTTTTACGACGGTTCATATCTTAACCTAACCTAACATTCGCACTTGTATCTAAAAACGCTCTATTACACTGTTTTGTTCACAATTACGATATTTGCATAACCTCACAGTTTTTCACCAACTTATTGCAGTACAGAACGCTGTATCTCGCTAAATGACATTGTTCTTTAAGGTTTCACGATGCTTGCATGCGATTTAACGAGAATATCACAATATAGCAGTTTCGCACTTGTAACGGTAGAACACGCAGTATTTGGCTTGTTCATGCCGTTTTGTGTGCTTTCACAACATTTCACCTATCGCAGTTTAATACTCGCTATAAAACAACACTATCTCGTTAGATGACGTCGTTTTTGGTAGTTTCACGACGCTACCTACCTTAAACTAACCTAACCTAACCTAACCTTCGCACTTCTATCGTTAGAAAACGTTTTACTCGCCATTTTACAATGTTTTCTACAAGATTACGACGGTTTCATGCGCTTTCACATTAGATATCGTAGTTCCCGACTTGTAATGTTGAAAAACACTACATCTCACTAAGTGACATTGTTTAATGCGGTTTTACGACGGTTGATATGTCAACCTAACCTAACATTCGCACTTGTATCTAAAGACGCTCAATTACACTGTTTCGTTCACAATTACGATATTTGCTTGACCTCACAGTTTCTCACCAACTTATTACAGTACAGAACGCTGTATCTCGCTAAATGACATCGTTCTTTAATGTTTCACGATACTTGCATGCGCTTTACCGAGAATGTCACAACATAGCACTTTCGCACTTGTAACGGTACAACACGCAGTATTTGGCTTGTTCATGCCGTTTTGTGTGCTTTCACAACATTTTACCTATCGCAGTTTCGTACTCGCAATAAAACAACACTATCTCGTTAGATGACGTCGTTTTTGGTGGTTTCACGACGCTACCTAGCTTAAACTAACATAACTCAACCTAACATGACCTTCGCACTTCTATCGTTAGAAAACGTTTTACTCGCTACTTTACATTGCTTTCTACAACATTACGACGGTTTCAAGCGCTTTCACATTAGATATCACAGTTCCCAACTTGTAAAGGTGAAAAACACTGCATCTCACTAAGTGACATTGTTTAATGCGGTTTTACGACGGTTCATACCTTAACCTAACCTAACCTAACCTAACCTTACCTAACCTAACCTAACCTAACCCAACCCAACTTAAGCTAACCTAACCTAACCTAACCTAAACTAACCTAACCCAACCTAACCTAACCTGACCCAACCTAACCCAACCCAACCCAACCTAACCTAAGCTAACCTAACCTAACCAAACCTAACCTAACCTAACTTAACCTAACCTAACGTAACCTAACCTAACCTATTCTAATGTAACCTAACCTTACCTGACCTAACCTAACCTAACGTAACCTAACCTAACCTAACCTAACATAACCTAACGTAACCTAACCTAACCTAACCTAACGTAACCTAACCTAACCTAACCCAACCTAACCCAACCCAACCCTACCCAACAACACCCAACCCAACCTAACCTAACCTAACCTAACCTTACCGAACCTAACCAAATTATCCTTACCTAACCTAACCTAACGTAACGTAACCTAACCTAACCTAACCTAACGTAACCTAACCTAACGTAACCTAACCTAACCTAACCTAACCTAACCCAACCTAACCTAACCTAACCTAACCTAACCCAACTCAACCCAACCTAACCTAATCTAACCTAAGCTAACCTAACCTAACCAAACCTAACCTAACCTAACCTAACCTAACCTAACCTAACGACGGTTGCAAGCGCTTTCACATTAAATATCGCAGTTCCCCACTTTTAATGGTGAAAAACACTGCATCTCAGTAATTGACATTGTTTAATGCGGTTTTACGACGGTTCATATCTTAACCTAACCTAACATTCGCACTTGTATCTAAAAACGCTCTATTACACTGTTTTGTTCACAATTACGATATTTGCATAACCTCACAGTTTTTCACCAACTTATTGCAGTACAGAACGCTGTATCTCGCTAAATGACATTGTTCTTTAAGGTTTCACGATGCTTGCATGCGATTTAACGAGAATATCACAATATAGCAGTTTCGCACTTGTAACGGTAGAACACGCAGTATTTGGCTTGTTCATGCCGTTTTGTGTGCTTTCACAACATTTCACCTATCGCAGTTTAATACTCGCTATAAAACAACACTATCTCGTTAGATGACGTCGTTTTTGGTAGTTTCACGACGCTACCTACCTTAAACTAACCTAACCTAACCTAACCTTCGCACTTCTATCGTTAGAAAACGTTTTACTCGCCATTTTACAATGTTTTCTACAAGATTACGACGGTTTCATGCGCTTTCACATTATATATCGTAGTTCCCGACTTGTAATGTTGAAAAACACTACATCTCACTAAGTGACATTGTTTAATGCGGTTTTACGACGGTTGATATGTCAACCTAACCTAACATTCGCACTTGTATCTAAAGACGCTCAATTACACTGTTTCGTTCACAATTACGATATTTGCTTAACCTCACAGTTTCTCACCAACTTATTACAGTACAGAACGCTGTATCTCGCTAAATGACATCGTTCTTTAAGGTTTCACGATACTTGCATGCACTTTACCGAGAATGTCACAACATAGCACTTTCGCACTTGTAACGGTACAACACGCAGTATTTGGCTTGTTCATGCCGTTTTGTGTGCTTTCACAACATTTTACCTATCGCAGTTTCGTACTCGCAATAAAACAACACTATCTCGTTAGACGACGTCGTTTTTGGTGGTTTCACGACGCTACCTAGCTTAAACTAACATAACTCAACCTAACATAACCTTCGCACTTCTATCGTTAGAAAACGTTTTACTCGCTACTTTACATTGCTTTCTACAACATTACGACGGTTTCAAGCGCTTTCACATTAGATATCGCAGTTCCCAACTTGTAAAGGTGAAAAACACTGCATCTCACTAAGTGACATTGTTTATTGCGGTTTTACGACGGTTCATACCTTAACCTAACGTAACCTAACCTAACCTAACCCAACCTAACCTAACATAACCTAACCTAACCTAACCTAACCTAACCAAACCTAACCTAACGTAACCTAACCTAACCTAACCTAACCTAACGACGTTTGCAAGTGCTTTCACATTAGATATCGCAGTTCCCAACTTGTAATGGTGAAAAACACTGCATCTCACTGAGTGACATTGTTTAATGCGGTTTTACGACGGTTCATATCTTAACCTAACCTAACATTCGCACTTGTATTAAAAAACGCTCTATTACACTGTTTCGTTCACAATTAGGATATTTGCATAACCTCACAGTTTTTCACCAACTTATTGCAGTACAGAACGCTGTATCTCGCTAAATGACATCGTTCTTTAAGGTTTCACGATGCTTGCATGCGCTTTAACGAGAATATCACAACATAGCAGTTTCGCACTTGTAACGGTACAACACGCAGTATTTGGCTTGTTCATGCCGTTTTGTGTGCTTTCACAACATTTCACCTATCGCAGTTTCGTACTCGCAATAAAACAACTCTATCTCGTTAGATGACGTTGTTTTTGGTAGTTTCACGACGCTACCTAGCTTAAACTAACATAACTCAACCTAACATGACCTTCGCACTTCTATCGTTAGAAAACGTTTTACTCGCTACTTTACATTGCTTTCTACAACATTACGACGGTTTCAAGCACTTTCACATTAGATATCACAGTTCCCAACTTGTAAAGGTGAAAAACACTGCATCTCACTAAGTGACATTGTTTAATGCGGTTTTACGACGGTTCATACCTTAACCTAACCTAACGTAACCTAACCTAACCTTACCTAACCTAACCTAACCTAACCCAACCCAACTTAACCTAACCTAACCTAACCTAACCTAAACTAACCTAACCCAACCTAACCTAACCTAACCTAACCTAACCCAACCTAAGCTAACCTAACCTAACCTAACCAAACCTAACCTAACCTAACTTAACCTAACCTAACGTAACCTAACCTAACGTAACCTAACCTAACCTATTCTAACGTAACCTAACCTTACCTGACCTAACCTAACCTAACGTAACCTAACCTAACCTAACATAACCTAACGTAACCTAACCTAACCTAACCTAACGTAACCTAACCTAACCTAACCCAACCTAACCCAACCCAACCCAACCCAACAACACCCAACCCAACCTAACCTAACCTTACCTAACCTAACCAAATTATCCTTACCTAACCTAACCTAACGTAACGTAACCTAACCTAACCTAACCTAACGTAACCTAACCTAACGTAACCTAACCTAACCTAACCTAACCTAACCCAACCTAACCTAACCTAACCTAACCTAACCCAACTCAACCCAACCTAACCTAATCTAACCTAACCTAACCTAACCTAACCTAACCTAACCAAACCTAACCTAACCTAACCTAACCTAACCTAACCTAACCTAACGACGGTTGCAAGCGCTTTCACATTAAATATCGCAGTTCCCCACTTTTAATGGTGAAAAAGACTGCATCTCAGTAATTGACATTGTTTAATGCGGTTTTACGACGGTTCATATCTTAACCTAACCTAACATTCGCACTTGTATCTAAAAACGCTCTATTACACTGTTTTGTTCACAATTACGATATTTGCATAACCTCACAGTTTTTCACCAACTTATTGCAGTACAGAACGCTGTATCTCGCTAAATGACATTGTTCTTTAAGGTTTCACGACGCTTGCATGCGATTTAACGAGAATATCACAATATAGCAGTTTCGCACTTGTAACGGTAGAACACGCAGTATTTGGCTTGTTCATGCCGTTTTGTGTGCTTTCACAACATTTCACCTATCGCAGTTTAATACTCGCTACAAAACAACACTATCTCGTTAGATGACGTCGTTTTTGGTAGTTTCACGACGCTACCTAGCTTAAACTAACCTAACCTAACCTAACCTTCGCACTTCTATCGTTAGAAAACGTTTTACTCGCCACTTTACAATGTTTTCTACAAGATTACGACGGTTTCATGCGCTTTCACATTAGATATCGTAGTTCCCGACTTGTAATGTTGAAAAACACTACATCTCACTAAGTGACATTGTTTAATGCGGTTTTACGACGGTTGATATGTCAACCTAACCTAACATTCGCACTTGTATCTAAAGACGCTCAATTACACTGTTTCGTTCACAATTACGATATTTGCTTGACCTCACAGTTTCTCACCAACTTATTACAGTACAGAACGCTGTATCTCGCTAAATGACATCGTTCTTTAATGTTTCACGATACTTGCATGCGCTTTACCGAGAATGTCACAACATAGCACTTTCGCACTTGTAACGGTACAACACGCAGTATTTGGCTTGTTCATGCCGTTTTGTGTGCTTTCACAACATTTTACCTATCGCAGTTTCGTACTCGCAATAAAACAACACTATCTCGTTAGATGACGTCGTTTTTGGTGGTTTCACGACGCTACCTAGCTTAAACTAACATAACTCAACCTAACATGACCTTCGCACTTCTATCGTTAGAAAACGTTTTACTCGCTACTTTACATTGCTTTCTACAACATTACGACGGTTTCAAGCGCTTTCACATTAGATATCACAGTTCCCAACTTGTAAAGGTGAAAAACACTGCATCTCACTAAGTGACATTGTTTAATGCGGTTTTACGACGGTTCATACCTTAACCTAACCTAACCTAACCTAACCTTACCTAACCTAACCTAACCTAACCCAACCCAACTTAAGCTAACCTAACCTAACCTAACCTAAACTAACCTAACCCAACCTAACCTAACCTGACCCAACCTAACCCAACCCAACCCAACCTAACCTAAGCTAACCTAACCTAACCAAACCTAACCTAACCTAACTTAACCTAACCTAACGTAACCTAACCTAACCTATTCTAATGTAACCTAACCTTACCTGACCTAACCTAACCTAACGTAACCTAACCTAACCTAACCTAACATAACCTAACGTAACCTAACCTAACCTAACCTAACGTAACCTAACCTAACCTAACCCAACCTAACCCAACCCAACCCTACCCAACAACACCCAACCCAACCTAACCTAACCTAACCTAACCTTACCGAACCTAACCAAATTATCCTTACCTAACCTAACCTAACGTAACGTAACCTAACCTAACCTAACCTAACGTAACCTAACCTAACGTAACCTAACCTAACCTAACCTAACCCAACCTAACCTAACCTAACCTAACCTAACCCAACTCAACCCAACCTAACCTAATCTAACCTAACCTAACCTAACCTAACCAAACCTAACCTAACCTAACCTAACCTAACCTAACCTAACGACGGTTGCAAGCGCTTTCACAATAAATATCGCAGTTCCCCACTTTTAATGGTGAAAAACACTGCATCTCAGTAATTGACATTGTTTAATGCGGTTTTACGACGGTTCATACCTTAACCTAACCTAACATTCGCACTTGTATCTAAAAACGCTCTATTACACTGTTTTGTTCACAATTACGATATTTTTATTTATTTTATTTATTTACATAGTTCCTGCAACGCCGTAGTGGCATTACTGCAGGGGGGTATACATAAGAAGTCATAGGAAACATTTCTGCGATAAGACGCCAAACATAGTGAAAAAATTCAATTATAACAACATAAAAAAAAAAAAATTAGTACAATATTGCACATGACAACAGGTACCAAAAGAGAAGTACATATGTCACAATTTCACAACGATGAGAAAAAAGCGCTGTTGTCACTCAAGTTCACTATACCTTCGGGAAGTTCATTCCAGTCTCTAATTGTTTTTAAAAAGAAGGAGTTGGCAAAAGTAGTGGTTTTGTACGCGTATTCTTGTATTTTATGTGAGTGTTGGCATCTTGTGGAACGATATGTTGGTGCTAGTAGGTATTCAGACTTATTAATTCCTGTTAGGTTATAATATATGCTATGCAGAAGTTTTAATCGAAGTTTCCGTCTTCTAGATTTTAGAGTATCCCAGCCTAATATGGCCTTTATTTCTGACATACTAGCGAATGGGTCGTAGTTGTTGCTGACGAAACGGGCTGCCTGGTTTTGGACTTTTTCTATTGTTTTTGCAAGATAATTTTGAGCCGGGTCCCAGATAACACAAGCATATTCAAGTATAGACCTGACAAGAAGGAAGTAAAGAGTTTCTTTCACTTCTTTTGTTGCACAGTGAAAGTTTCTACGAATAAAAAACAACGTTCTACTAGCCTTTGAGATCATTTGGTCTATGTGTCTGTTCCAATGGAACGATTCTGTCAAGTAAATTCCTAAATATTTACACTCGGGCACCTTTTTGACTGCCTCGCCATTAATACTGTATGTGCACTGGATTTTTGAAATGTTCTTTGCAAAGCTGATGTGGTTGCACTTCGAGATATTTAAGCACATATTCCACGTGGAGCACCAATGTGTTACCGTGTTTAAGTCATCTTGCAATAATTCAGTGTCTGTGATTGAAGTAATGTGACGGTAGATGATGCAATCGTCTGCAAATAATTTTATGCAAGATTTTATGTTATATGCTATATCATTTATATAAACCAAAAATAACAGCGGACCTAGAACGCTACCTTGTGGCACGCCTGAAGTCACGTTTACGTATGAAGACGTTTTAGAATTTAAAACAACACACTGTTTACGACCACTTAAGTAATTCCGTAGCCAGGTTTGCAGCTTAGCATTAATATTCAGTGAAGCCAGTTTAATATCTAACAGATTATGTGGGACCGTATCAAATGCCTTGCGAAAATCGAGAAATAATGCATCAACAATGTTGTTACGGTCAAGCGCAGTCAGTACGTCATGCTGAAATTCAGTTAGTTGCGTGACGCATGAACGACCTTGCCGAAATCCATGCTGGGAGCGGGCAAAGAAATGAGTAGATTCGAGATATTTGAACAATGCGCTATAAATAACATGTTCTAATAATTTGCAACAGGTTGAAATTAAGGATATGGGACGGTAATTTTGTACATGTTTTTTGCTTCCTGCCTTATGTACAGGAACCACATTGGCTGTTTTCCAATCCCTTGGAATAACGCCGGTGTCTAGAGACAACTTGTACATTATGCATAAATATTGTGCAATAATAACGTGACACTTTTTAAGTACATGAGATGATATACCGTCAGGCCCTGTAGCCTTAGAGGTGTCCAGAGTACGCAGCAGACTATCCAAACCAGCGTAATCGATTTCAATTTCCGCCATTTCATTACCAATATTTTTTGAAGGTAGCATTGGAGAGTGTTCAGTTCTTTTTGAAAACACTGACTGAAAATAGGCGTTAAATGCTTCAGCTTTCTCCAGGTCATCCGTTATAGTTTTTTCCTGGGTTAAAAGGTCAGGGATAGCTGTGTCGTCTTTTCTGTTGCTCTTGACATACTTCCAAAAGAATTTTGGATTACACTTCAAGTCTGTGTTTAGCTTGTCAAAGAAGACACGCTTTGCCTGTTTTAGTTTTAACTTAAGCTCTTTGTTTACACTTTTGAGCTTTGTTTTATTTAGTGCTGTTCTCTTTTTAAGAAACTTTTTATGGGCATTCGCTGCTTTTCTAACAAGTTTGCGTATCTCAGAGTTGAGCCAGGGTTTGTGCCTCTTTCTGCATCTTAGACACCTCTGAGGTACGTACATATTCACCAGCTCTGTAACCTTGTCACGGAAAATTTGCCACAATTCATCCATGCCGCATGACTCCGATATGCATAAAAAAGTGGGATAATACAAGACCAGCTCTTCGGAAATGGCATTAAAGTCCCCTCTGTCGTACATGAAAACATTTCGAGGGGTTTGCTTACACGCAGGTATTCTAGAAACGTTTAACTCTGCAACAACGCAACTATGATCACTAATTCCTGGACATACGTTTGTGTGAACAATAACATTTTCGTCATTGCTTAGTAAAAGATCTAGTAAAGCGTTAATCCGAGTTGGTTCGTTCACATATTGTTGTAGCCCATAGACACTCATTAGTTCTGAAAAGGCAGAACAATTTCGATTTTTTTGTGGGGCTACACAGTCGGAATCCCATTTCATATCGGGCAGATTAAAATCCCCTCCCAGTATTACGCAGTGAGATATTTGTGATAGTATGTCGGAAAGTTGAATCAAAGATTCATTGTTGTGGTCAGGTGGGCGGTAAAACGATCCAAAAACGATGTTGTTTCCCTGGGGAAATTGGACGCGGCACCATACTGATTCAGTTTCATTATCAAAAACAACTTCTTCGCTGGCAAGGCTACTTGAAATTAAAAGAAACACGCCACCACCATGCCTGTTTCTATCTTTACGGTACACTGTAAAACCTGGCGGAAATATTTCTACATCCAATACTGTGTCGTCAAGCCATGATTCGGTACCCATAACGATTTGCGCTTTCACCGTTTCAAGTAAGATTGTAAACTCATCAGTTTTGTTTTTTAGGCTTCGACAATTGACCA
Source organism: Rhipicephalus microplus (assembly GCF_043290135.1). Taxonomy (NCBI): domain Eukaryota; kingdom Metazoa; phylum Arthropoda; class Arachnida; order Ixodida; family Ixodidae; genus Rhipicephalus; species Rhipicephalus microplus. The sequence continues at coordinate 58,965,737 of NW_027464585.1, read as the reverse complement.
CCAACAATACTGGTGTAAAGCTTTTTGTGATGGTATATTTCCCATTTGTTTTTAAGCTAGAATGATCATGTCATTTCCGCCCCAATATCTGAGCATGCGCCCGAAGAGGAACTGGTTGGTGCATGTCAGTATCCCAGGCAAATGCTTGTCCATTGATTACCAGCTTATCGTAACTTAAATGTACACGATTTTTCTTGTCGAGCTGTTTTTCTTTACTGTACTTCCAAAGCTGCCGGCGTTTTTCTTGAACTGCCTTGCTGAAGTCTTCTGATACGCTGTATGACGTCCCCTTGAATCTGTATGCATTTCGCAGAACAGATTCTCTTGATTTCGATCCTGAAAAGCTAGCAATTATTGGACGAATTCTTTCTGTTTTGTAGGCCCCGAGACGATGAGCCCTTTCTATTGCTATATTTTCCAGCTTTAGTACATCCGTACAGACAGACTTAACTAGATTTTCGGATTCTTCCCAAGTTTCCTTTGGATGACTATCTGGTATTCCAAAGAATACCAAGTTTGTTCTCCGGCTTCTGTTTTCTAAGTCGTCTAGTTTATCAGCGAACATCTTTTCTGTTTCCTCTAGTGTAGTAAGGCGCTTTTCAATTACATTAGTTTTAGTAATCACGTCGTCCATTTGCATAACCTCACAGTTTTTCACCAACTTATTGCAGTACAGAACGCTGTATCTCGCTAAATGACATTGTTCTTTAAGGTTTCACGATGCTTGCATGCGATTTAACAAGAATATCACAATATAGCAGTTTCGCACTTGTAACGTTAGAACACGCAGTATTTGGCTTGTTCATGCCGTTTGTGTGCTTTCACAACATTTCACCTATCGCAGTTTAATACTCGCTATAAAACAACACTATCTCGTTAGATGACGTCGTTTTTGGTAGTTTCACGACGCTACCTAGCTTAAACTAACCTAACCTAACCTAACCTTCGCACTTCTATCGTTAGAAAACGTTTTACTCGCCACTTTACAATGTTTTCTACAAGATTACGACGGTTTCATGCGCTTTCACATTAGATATCGTAGTTCCCGACTTGTAATGTTGAAAAACACTACATCTCACTAAGTGACATTGTTTAATGCGGTTTTACGACGGTTGATATGTCAACCTAACCTAACATTCGCACTTGTATCTAAAGACGCTCAATTACACTGTTTCGTTCACAATTACGATATTTGCTTGACCTCACAGTTTCTCACCAACTTATTACAGTACAGAACGCTGTATCTCGCTAAATGACATCGTTCTTTAAGGTTTCACGATACTTGCATGCGCTTTACCGAGAATGTCACAACATAGCACTTTCGCACTTGTAACGGTACAACACGCAGTATTTGGCTTGTTCATGCCGTTTTGTGTGCTTTCACAACATTTTACCTATCGCAGTTTCGTACTCGCAATAAAACAACACTATCTCGTTAGATGACGTCGTTTTTGGTGGTTTCACGACGCTACCTAGCTTAAACTAACATAACTCAACCTAACATGACCTTCGCACTTCTATCGTTAGAAAACGTTTTACTCGCTACTTTACATTGCTTTCTACAACATTACGACGGTTTCAAGCGCTTTCACATTAGATATCACAGTTCCCAACTTGTAAAGGTGAAAAACACTGCATCTCACTAAGTGACATTGTTTAATGCGGTTTTACGACGGTTCATACCTTAACCTAACCTAACCTAACCTTACCTAACCTAACCTAACCTAACCCAACCCAACTTAACCTAACCTAACCTAACCTAACCTAAACTAACCTAACCCAACCTAACCTAACCTGACCCAACCTAACCCAACGCAACCCAACCTAACCTAACCTTACCTGACCTAACCTAACCTAACGTAACCTAACCTAACCTAACATAACCTAACGTAACCTAACCTAACCTATTCTAACGTAACCTAACCTTACCTGACCTAACCTAACCTAACGTAACCTAACCTAACCTAACATAACCTAACGTAACCTAACCTAACGTAACCTAACCTAACCTAACCTAACGTAACCTAACCTAACGTAACCTAACCTAACCTAACCTAACCTAACCCAACCTAACCTAACCTAACCTAACCTAACCTAACCCAACTCAACCCAACCTAACCTAATCTAACCTAACCTAACCTAACCTAACCTAACCTAACCAAACCTAACCTAACCTAACCTAACCTAACCTAACGACGGTTGCAAGCGCTTTCACATTAAATATCGCAGTTCCCCACTTTTAATGGTGAAAAACACTGCATCTCAGTAATTGACATTGTTTAATGCGGTTTTACGACGGTTCATACCTTAACCTAACCTAACATTCGCACTTGTATCTAAAAACGCTCTATTACACTGTTTTGTTCACAATTACGATATTTGCATAACCTCACAGTTTTTCACCAACTTATTGCAGTACAGAACGCTGTATCTCGCTAAATGACATTGTTCTTTAAGGTTTCACGATGCTTGCATGCGATTTAACAAGAATATCACAATATAGCAGTTTCGCACTTGTAACGTTAGAACACGCAGTATTTGGCTTGTTCATGCCGTTTGTGTGCTTTCACAACATTTCACCTATCGCAGTTTAATACTCGCTATAAAACAACACTATCTCGTTAGATGACGTCGTTTTTGGTAGTTTCACGACGATACCTAGCTTAAACTAACCTAACCTAACCTAACCTTCGCACTTCTATCGTTAGAAAACGTTTTACTCGCCACTTTACAATGTTTTCTACAAGATTACGACGGTTTCATGCGCTTTCACATTAGATATCGTAGTTCCCGACTTGTAATGTTGAAAAACACTACATCTCACTAAGTGACATTGTTTAATGCGGTTTTACGACGGTTGATATGTCAACCTAACCTAACATTCGCACTTGTATCTAAAGACGCTCAATTACACTGTTTCGTTCACAATTACGATATTTGCTTGACCTCACAGTTTCTCACCAACTTATTACAGTACAGAACGCTGTATCTCGCTAAATGACATCGTTCTTTAAGGTTTCACGATACTTGCATGCGCTTTACCGAGAATGTCACAACATAGCACTTTCGCACTTGTAACGGTACAACACGCAGTATTTGGCTTGTTCATGCCGTTTTGTGTGCTTTCACAACATTTTACCTATCGCAGTTTCGTACTCGCAATAAAACAACACTATCTCGTTAGATGACGTCGTTTTTGGTGGTTTCACGACGCTACCTAGCTTAAACTAACATAACTCAACCTAACATGACCTTCGCACTTCTATCGTTAGAAAACGTTTTACTCGCTACTTTACATTGCTTTCTACAACATTACGACGGTTTCAAGCGCTTTCACATTAGATATCACAGTTCCCAACTTGTAAAGGTGAAAAACACTGCATCTCACTAAGTGACATTGTTTAATGCGGTTTTACGACGGTTCATACCTTAACCTAACCTAACCTAACCTTACCTAACCTAACCTAACCTAACCCAACCCAACTTAACCTAACCTAACCTAACCTAACCTAAACTAACCTAACCCAACCTAACCTAACCTGACCCAACCTAACCCAACGCAACCCAACCTAACCTAACCTTACCTGACCTAACCTAACCTAACGTAACCTAACCTAACCTAACATAACCTAACGTAACCTAACCTAACCTATTCTAACGTAACCTAACCTTACCTGACCTAACCTAACCTAACGTAACCTAACCTAACCTAACATAACCTAACGTAACCTAACCTAACGTAACCTAACCTAACCTAACCTAACGTAACCTAACCTAACGTAACCTAACCTAACCTAACCTAACCTAACCCAACCTAACCTAACCTAACCTAACCTAACCTAACCCAACTCAACCCAACCTAACCTAATCTAACCTAACCTAACCTAACCTAACCTAACCTAACCTAACCAAACCTAACCTAACCTAACCTAACCTAACCTAACGACGGTTGCAAGCGCTTTCACATTAAATATCGCAGTTCCCCACTTTTAATGGTGAAAAACACTGCATCTCAGTAATTGACATTGTTTAATGCGGTTTTACGACGGTTCATACCTTAACCTAACCTAACATTCGCACTTGTATCTAAAAACGCTCTATTACACTGTTTTGTTCACAATTACGATATTTGCATAACCTCACAGTTTTTCACCAACTTATTGCAGTACAGAACGCTGTATCTCGCTAAATGACATTGTTCTTTAAGGTTTCACGATGCTTGCATGCGATTTAACGAGAATATCACAATATAGCAGTTTCGCACTTGTAACGTTAGAACACGCAGTATTTGGCTTGTTCATGCCGTTTGTGTGCTTTCACAACATTTCACCTATCGCAGTTTAATACTCGCTATAAAACAACACTATCTCGTTAGATGACGTCGTTTTTGGTAGTTTCACGACGCTACCTAGCTTAAACTAACCTAACCTAACCTAACCTTCGCACTTCTATCGTTAGAAAACGTTTTACTCGCCACTTTACAATGTTTTCTACAAGATTACGACGGTTTCATGCGCTTTCACATTAGATATCGTAGTTCCCGACTTGTAATGTTGAAAAACACTACATCTCACTAAGTGACATTGTTTAATGCGGTTTTACGACGGTTGATATGTCAACCTAACCTAACATTCGCACTTGTATCTAAAGACGCTCAATTACACTGTTTCGTTCACAATTACGATATTTGCTTGACCTCACAGTTTCTCACCAACTTATTACAGTACAGAACCCTGTATCTCGCTAAATGACATCGTTCTTTAAGGTTTCACGATACTTGCATGCGCTTTACCGAGAATGTCACAACATAGCACTTTCGCACTTGTAACGGTACAACACGCAGTATTTGGCTTGTTCATGCCGTTTTGTGTGCTTTCACAACATTTTACCTATCGCAGTTTCGTACTCGCAATAAAACAACACTATCTCGTTAGATGACGTCGTTTTTGGTGGTTTCACGACGCTACCTAGCTTAAACTAACATAACTCAACCTAACATGACCTTCGCACTTCTATCGTTAGAAAACGTTTTACTCGCTACTTTACATTGCTTTCTACAACATTACGACGGTTTCAAGCGCTTTCACATTAGATATCACAGTTCCCAACTTGTAAAGGTGAAAAACACTGCATCTCACTAAGTGACATTGTTTAATGCGGTTTTACGACGGTTCATACCTTAACCTAACCTAACCTAACCTTACCTAACCTAACCTAACCTAACCCAACCCAACTTAACCTAACCTAACCTAACCTAACCTAAACTAACCTAACCCAACCTAACCTAACCTGACCCAACCTAACCCAACCCAACCCAACCTAACCTAACCTTACCTGACCTAACCTAACCTAACGTAACCTAACCTAACCTAACATAACCTAACGTAACCTAACCTAACCTATTCTAACGTAACCTAACCTTACCTGACCTAACCTAACCTAACGTAACCTAACCTAACCTAACATAACCTAACGTAACCTAACCTAACGTAACCTAACCTAACCTAACCTAACGTAACCTAACCTAACGTAACCTAACCTAACCTAACCTAACCTAACCCAACCTAACCTAACCTAACCTAACCTAACCTAACCCAACTCAACCCAACCTAACCTAATCTAACCTAACCTAACCTAACCTAACCTAACCTAACCAAACCTAACCTAACCTAACCTAACCTAACCTAACGACGGTTGCAAGCGCTTTCACATTAAATATCGCAGTTCCCCACTTTTAATGGTGAAAAACACTGCATCTCAGTAATTGACATTGTTTAATGCGGTTTTACGACGGTTCATATCTTAACCTAACCTAACATTCGCACTTGTATCTAAAAACGCTCTATTACACTGTTTTGTTCACAATTACGATATTTGCATAACCTCACAGTTTTTCACCAACTTATTGCAGTACAGAACGCTGTATCTCGCTAAATGACATTGTTCTTTAAGGTTTCACGATGCTTGCATGCGATTTAACGAGAATATCACAATATAGCAGTTTCGCACTTGTAACGGTAGAACACGCAGTATTTGGCTTGTTCATGCCGTTTTGTGTGCTTTCACAACATTTCACCTATCGCAGTTTAATACTCGCTATAAAACAACACTATCTCGTTAGATGACGTCGTTTTTGGTAGTTTCACGACGCTACCTACCTTAAACTAACCTAACCTAACCTAACCTTCGCACTTCTATCGTTAGAAAACGTTTTACTCGCCATTTTACAATGTTTTCTACAAGATTACGACGGTTTCATGCGCTTTCACATTAGATATCGTAGTTCCCGACTTGTAATGTTGAAAAACACTACATCTCACTAAGTGACATTGTTTAATGCGGTTTTACGACGGTTGATATGTCAACCTAACCTAACATTCGCACTTGTATCTAAAGACGCTCAATTACACTGTTTCGTTCACAATTACGATATTTGCTTAACCTCACAGTTTCTCACCAACTTATTACAGTACAGAACGCTGTATCTCGCTAAATGACATCGTTCTTTAAGGTTTCACGATACTTGCATGCACTTTACCGAGAATGTCACAACATAGCACTTTCGCACTTGTAACGGTACAACACGCAGTATTTGGCTTGTTCATGCCGTTTTGTGTGCTTTCACAACATTTTACCTATCGCAGTTTCGTACTCGCAATAAAACAACACTATCTCGTTAGACGACGTCGTTTTTGGTGGTTTCACGACGCTACCTAGCTTAAACTAACATAACTCAACCTAACATAACCTTCGCACTTCTATCGTTAGAAAACGTTTTACTCGCTACTTTACATTGCTTTCTACAACATTACGACGGTTTCAAGCGCTTTCACATTAGATATCGCAGTTCCCAACTTGTAAAGGTGAAAAACACTGCATCTCACTAAGTGACATTGTTTATTGCGGTTTTACGACGGTTCATACCTTAACCTAACGTAACCTAACCTAACCTAACCCAACCTAACCTAACATAACCTGACCTAACCTAACCTAACCTAACCAAACCTAACCTAACGTAACCTAACCTAACCTAACCTAACCTAACGACGTTTGCAAGTGCTTTCACATTAGATATCGCAGTTCCCAACTTGTAATGGTGAAAAACACTGCATCTCACTGAGTGACATTGTTTAATGCGGTTTTACGACGGTTCATATCTTAACCTAACCTAACATTCGCACTTGTATTAAAAAACGCTCTATTACACTGTTTCGTTCACAATTAGGATATTTGCATAACCTCACAGTTTTTCACCAACTTATTGCAGTACAGAACGCTGTATCTCGCTAAATGACATCGTTCTTTAAGGTTTCACGATGCTTGCATGCGCTTTAACGAGAATATCACAACATAGCAGTTTCGCACTTGTAACGGTACAACACGCAGTATTTGGCTTGTTCATGCCGTTTTGTGTGCTTTCACAACATTTCACCTATCGCAGTTTCGTACTCGCAATAAAACAACTCTATCTCGTTAGATGACGTTGTTTTTGGTAGTTTCACGACGCTACCTAGCTTAAACTAACATAACTCAACCTAACATGACCTTCGCACTTCTATCGTTAGAAAACGTTTTACTCGCTACTTTACATTGCTTTCTACAACATTACGACGGTTTCAAGCACTTTCACATTAGATATCACAGTTCCTAACTTGTAAAGGTGAAAAACACTGCATCTCACTAAGTGACATTGTTTAATGCGGTTTTACGACGGTTCATACCTTAACCTAACCTAACGTAACCTAACCTAACCTTACCTAACCTAACCTAACCTAACCCAACCCAACTTAACCTAACCTAACCTAACCTAACCTAAACTAACCTAACCCAACCTAACCTAACCTAACCTAACCTAACCCAACCTAAGCTAACCTAACCTAACCTAACCAAACCTAACCTAACCTAACTTAACCTAACCTAACGTAACCTAACCTAACCTATTCTAACGTAACCTAACCTTACCTGACCTAACCTAACCTAACGTAACCTAACCTAACCTAACATAACCTAACGTAACCTAACCTAACCTAACCTAACGTAACCTAACCTAACCTAACCCAACCTAACCCAACCCAACCCAACCCAACAACACCCAACCCAACCTAACCTAACCTTACCTAACCTAACCAAATTATCCTTACCTAACCTAACCTAACGTAACGTAACCTAACCTAACCTAACCTAACGTAACCTAACCTAACGTAACCTAACCTAACCTAACCTAACCTAACCCAACCTAACCTAACCTAACCTAACCTAACCCAACTCAACCCAACCTAACCTAATCTAACCTAACCTAACCTAACCTAACCTAACCAAACCTAACCTAACCTAACCTAACCTAACCTAACCTAACGACGGTTGCAAGCGCTTTCACATTAAATATCGCAGTTCCCCACTTTTAATGGTGAAAAACACTGCATCTCAGTAATTGACATTGTTTAATGCGGTTTTACGACGGTTCATATCTTAACCTAACCTAACATTCGCACTTGTATCTAAAAACGCTCTATTACACTGTTTTGTTCACAATTACGATATTTGCATAACCTCACAGTTTTTCACCAACTTATTGCAGTACAGAACGCTGTATCTCGCTAAATGACATTGTTCTTTAAGGTTTCACGACGCTTGCATGCGATTTAACGAGAATATCACAATATAGCAGTTTCGCACTTGTAACGGTAGAACACGCAGTATTTGGCTTGTTCATGCCGTTTTGTGTGCTTTCACAACATTTCACCTATCGCAGTTTAATACTCGCTACAAAACAACACTATCTCGTTAGATGACGTCGTTTTTGGTAGTTTCACGACGCTACCTAGCTTAAACTAACCTAACCTAACCTAACCTTCGCACTTCTATCGTTAGAAAACGTTTTACTCGCCACTTTACAATGTTTTCTACAAGATTACGACGGTTTCATGCGCTTTCACATTAGATATCGTAGTTCCCGACTTGTAATGTTGAAAAACACTACATCTCACTAAGTGACATTGTTTAATGCGGTTTTACGACGGTTGATATGTCAACCTAACCTAACATTCGCACTTGTATCTAAAGACGCTCAATTACACTGTTTCGTTCACAATTACGATATTTGCTTGACCTCACAGTTTCTCACCAACTTATTACAGTACAGAACGCTGTATCTCGCTAAATGACATCGTTCTTTAATGTTTCACGATACTTGCATGCGCTTTACCGAGAATGTCACAACATAGCACTTTCGCACTTGTAACGGTACAACACGCAGTATTTGGCTTGTTCATGCCGTTTTGTGTGCTTTCACAACATTTTACCTATCGCAGTTTCGTACTCGCAATAAAACAACACTATCTCGTTAGATGACGTCGTTTTTGGTGGTTTCACGACGCTACCTAGCTTAAACTAACATAACTCAACCTAACATGACCTTCGCACTTCTATCGTTAGAAAACGTTTTACTCGCTACTTTACATTGCTTTCTACAACATTACGACGGTTTCAAGCGCTTTCACATTAGATATCACAGTTCCCAACTTGTAAAGGTGAAAAACACTGCATCTCACTAAGTGACATTGTTTAATGCGGTTTTACGACGGTTCATACCTTAACCTAACCTAACCTAACCTAACCTTACCTAACCTAACCTAACCTAACCCAACCCAACTTAAGCTAACCTAACCTAACCTAACCTAAACTAACCTAACCCAACCTAACCTAACCTGACCCAACCTAACCCAACCCAACCCAACCTAACCTAAGCTAACCTAACCTAACCAAACCTAACCTAACCTAACTTAACCTAACCTAACGTAACCTAACCTAACCTATTCTAATGTAACCTAACCTTACCTGACCTAACCTAACCTAACGTAACCTAACGTAACCTAACCTAACCTAACCTAACGTAACCTAACCTAACCTAACCCAACCTAACCCAACCCAACCCTACCCAACAACACCCAACCCAACCTAACCTAACCTAACCTAACCTTACCGAACCTAACCAAATTATCCTTACCTAACCTAACCTAACGTAACGTAACCTAACCTAACCTAACCTAACGTAACCTAACCTAACGTAACCTAACCTAACCTAACCTAACCTAACCCAACCTAACCTAACCTAACCTAACCTAACCCAACTCAACCCAACCTAACCTAATCTAACCTAACCTAACCTAACCAAACCTAACCTAACCTAACCTAACCTAAACTAACCTAACGACGGTTGCAAGCGCTTTCACAATAAATATCGCAGTTCCCCACTTTTAATGGTGAAAAACACTGCATCTCAGTAATTGACATTGTTTAATGTGGTTTTACGACGGTTCATACCTTAACCTAACCTAACATTCGCACTTGTATCTAAAAACGCTCTATTACACTGTTTTGTTCACAATTACGATATTTGCATAACCTCACAGTTTTTCACCAACTTATTGCAGTACAGAACGCTGTATCTCGCTAAATGACATTGTTCTTTAAGGTTTCACGATGCTTGCATGCGATTTAACGAGAATATCACAATATAGCAGTTTCGCACTTGTAACGTTAGAACACGCAGTATTTGGCTTGTTCATGCCGTTTGTGTGCTTTCACAACATTTCACCTATCGCAGTTTAATACTCGCTATAAAACAACACTATCTCGTTAGATGACGTCGTTTTTGGTAGTTTCACGACGCTACCTAGCTTAAACTAACCTAACCTAACCTAACCTTCGCACTTCTATCGTTAGAAAACGTTTTACTCGCCACTTTACCATGTTTTCTACAAGATTACGACGGTTTCATGCGCTTTCACATTAGATATCGTAGTTCCCGACTTGTAATGTTGAAAAACACTACATCTCACTAAGTGACATTGTTTAATGCGGTTTTACGACGGTTGATATGTCAACCTAACCTAACATTCGCACTTGTATCTAAAGACGCTCAATTACACTGTTTCGTTCACAATTACGATATTTGCTTGACCTCACAGTTTCTCACCATCTTATTACAGTACAGAACGCTGTATCTCGCTAAATGACATCGTTCTTTAAGGTTTCACGATACTTGCATGCGCTTTACCGAGAATGTCACAACATAGCACTTTCGCACTTGTAACGGTACAACACGCAGTATTTGGCTTGTTCACGCCGTTTTGTGCGCTTTCACAACATTTTACCTATCGCAGTTTCGTACTCGCAATAAAACAACACTATCTCGTTAGATGACGTCGTTTTTGGTGGTTTCACGACGCTACCTAGCTTAAACTAACATAACTCAACCTAACATGACCTTCGCACTTCTATCGTTAGGAAACGTTTTACTCGCTACTTTACATTGCTTTCTACAACATTACGACGGTTTCAAGCGCTTTCACATTAGATATCACAGTTCCCAACTTGTAAAGGTGAAAAACACTGCATCTCACTAAGTGACATTGTTTAATGCGGTTTTACGACGGTTCATACCTTAACCTAACCTAACCTAACCTTACCTAACCTAACCCAACCCAACTTAACCTAACCTAACCTAACCTAACCTAAACTAACCTAACCCAACCTAACCTAACCTGACCCAACCTAACCCAACCCAACCCAACCTAACCTAAGCTAACCTAACCTAACCTAACCAACCCTAACCTAACCTAACTTAACCTAACCTAACGTAACCTAACCTAACCTATTCTAATGTAACCTAACCTTACCTGACCTAACCTAACCTAACGTAACCTAACCTAACCTAACATAACCTAACGTAACCTAACCTAACCTAACCTAACGTAACCTAACCTAACCTAACCCAACCTAACCCAACCCAACCCAACAACACCCAACCCAACCTAACCTAACCTAACCTAACCTTACCGAACCTAACCAAATTATCCTTACCTAACCTAACCTAACGTAACGTAACCTAACCTAACCTAACCTAACGTAACCTAACCTAACGTAACCTAACCTAACCTAACCTAACCTAACCCAACCTAACCTAACCTAACCTAACCTAACCCAACTCAACCCAACCTAACCTAATCTAACCTAACCTAACCTAACCTAACCAAACCTAACCTAACCTAACCTAACCTAACCTAACCTAACGACGGTTGCAAGCGCTTTCACAATAAATATCGCAGTTCCCCACTTTTAATGGTGAAAAACACTGCATCTCAGTAATTGACATTGTTTAATGCGGTTTTACGACTGTTCATATCTTAACCTAACCTAACATTCGCACTTGTATCTAAAAACGCTCTATTACACTGTTTTGTTCACAATTACGATATTTGCATAACCTCACAGTTTTTCACCAACTTATTGCAGTACAGAACGCTGTATCTCGCTAAATGACATTGTTCTTTTAGGTTTCACGATGCTTGCATGCGATTTAACGAGAATATCACAATATAGCAGTTTCGCACTTGTAACGGTAGAACACGCAGTATTTGGCTTGTTCATGCCGTTTTGTGTGCTTTCACAACATTTCACCTATCGCAGTTTAATACTCGCTATAAAACAACACTATCTCGTTAGATGACGTCGTTTTTGGTAGTTTCACGACGCTACCTAGCTTAAACTAACCTAACCTAACCTAACCTTCGCACTTCTATCGTTAGAAAACGTTTTACTCGCCACTTTACAATGTTTTCTACAAGATTACGACGGTTTCATGCGCTTTCACATTAGATATCGTAGTTCCCGACTTGTAATGTTGAAAAACACTACATCTCACTAAGTGACATTGTTTAATGCGGTTTTACGACGGTTGATATGTCAACCTAACCTAACATTCGCACTTGTATCTAAAGACGCTCAATTACACTGTTTCGTTCACAATTACGATATTTGCTTGACCTCACAGTTTCTCACCAACTTATTACAGTACAGAACGCTGTATCTCGCTAAATGACATCGTTCTGTAAGGTTTCATGATACTTGCATGCGCTTTACCGAGAATGTCACAACATAGCACTTTCGCACTTGTAACGGTACAACACGCAGTATTTGGCTTGTTCATGCCGTTTTGTGTGCTTTCACAACATTTTACGTATCGCAGTTTCGTACTCGCAATAAAACAACACTATCTCGTTAGATGACGTCGTTTTTGGTGGTTTCACGACGCTACCTAGCTTAACCTATCATAACTCCACCTAACAAGACCTTCGCACTTCTATCGTTAGAAAACGTTTTACTCGCTACTTTACATTGCTTTCTACAACATTACGACGGTTTCAAGCGCTTTCACATTAGATATCACAGTTCCCAACTTGTAAAGGTGAAAAACACTGCATCTCACTAAGTGACATTGTTTAATGCGGTTTTACGACGGTTCATACCTTAACCTAACGTAACCTAACCTAACCTAACCCAACATAACCTAACCTAACCTAACCTAACCAAACCTAACCTAACGTAACCTAACCTAACCTATCCTAACCTAACCTAACCTAACGACGTTTGCAAGTGCTTTCACATTAGATATCGCAGTTCCCAACTTGTAATGGTGAAAAACACTGCATCTCACTAAGTGACATTGTTTAATGCGGTTTTACGACGGTTCATATCTTAACCTAACCTAACATTCGCACTTGTATTAAAAAACGCTCTATTACACTGTTTCGTTCACAATTAGGATATTTGCATAACCTCACAGTTTTTCACCAACTTATTGCAGTACAGAACGCTGTATCTCGCTAAATGACATCGTTCTTTAAGGTTTCACGATGCTTGCATGCGCTTTAACGAGAATATCACAACATAGCAGTTTCGCACTTGTAACGGTACAACACGCAGTATTTGGCTTGTTCATGCCGTTTTGTGTGCTTTCACAACATTTCACCTATCGCAGTTTCGTACTCGCAATAAAACAACACTATCTCGTTAGATGACGTTGTTTTTGGTAGTTTCACGACGCTACCTAGCTTAAACTAACATAACTCAACCTAACATGACCTTCGCACTTCTATCGTTAGAAAACGTTTTACTCGCTACTTTACATTGCTTTCTACAACATTACGACGGTTTCAAGCGCTTTCACATTAGATATCACAGTTCCCAAATTGTAAAGGTGAAAAACACTGCATCTCACTAAGTGACATTGTTTAATGCGGTTTTACGACGGTTCATACCTTAACCTAACCTAACCTAACCTAACCTTACCTAACCTAACCTAACCTAACCTAACCCAACCCAACTTAACCTAACCTAACCTAACCTAAACTAACCTAACCCAACCTAACCTAACCTAACCCAACCTAACCCAACCCAACCCAACCTAACCTAACCTAAGCTAACCTAACCTAACCTAACCAAACCTAACCTAACCTAACTTAACCTAACCTAACGTAACCTAACCTAACCTAACCTATTCTAACGTAACCTAACCTTACCTGACCTAACCTAACCTAACGTAACCTAACCTAACCTAACGTAACCTAACCTAACCTAACCTAACGTAACCTAACCTAACCTAACCCAACCTAACCCAACCCAACCCAACCCAACAACACCCAACCCAACCTAACCTAACCTAACCTAACCTTACCTAACCTAACCTAACGTAACGTAACCTAACCTAACCTAACCTAACGTAACCTAACCTAACGTAACCTAACCTAACCTAACCCAACCTAACCTAACCTATCCTAACCTAACCCAACTCAACCCAACCTAACCTAATCTAACCTAACCAAACCTAACCAAACCTAACCTAACCTAACCTAACCTAACGACGGTTGCAAGCGCTTTCACATTAAATATCGCAGTTCCCCACTTTTAATGGTGAAAAACACTGCATCTCAGTAATTGACATTGTTTAATGCGGTTTTACGACGGTTCATATCTTAACCTAACCTAACATTCGCACTTGTATCTAAAAACGCTCTATCACACTGTTTTGTTCACAATTACGATATTTGCATAACCTCACAGTTTTTCACCAACTTATTGCAGTACAGAACGCTGTATCTCGCTAAATGACATTGTTCTTTAAGGTTTCACGATGCTTGCATGCGATTTAACGAGAATATCACAATATAGCAGTTTCGCACTTGTAACGGTAGAACACGCAGTATTTGGCTTGTTCATGCCGTTTTGTGTGCTTTCACAACATTTCACCTATCGCAGTTTAATACTCGCTATAAAACAACACTATCTCGTTAGATGACGTCGTTTTTGGTAGTTTCACGACGCTACCTAGCTTAAACTAACCTAACCTAACCTAACCTTCGCACTTCTATCGTTATAAAACGTTTTACTCGCCACTTTACAATGTTTTCTACAAGATTACGACGGTTTCATGCGCTTTCACATTATATATCGTAGTTCCCGACTTGTAATGTTGAAAAACACTACATCTCACTAAGTGACATTGTTTAATGCGGTTTTACGACGGTTGATATGTCAACCTAACCTAACAATCGCACTTGTATCTAAAGACGCTCAATTACACAGTTTCGTTCACAATTACGATATTTGCTTGACCTCACAGTTTCTCACCAACTTATTACAGTACAGAACGCTGTATCTCGCTAAATGACATCGTTCTTTAAGGTTTCACGATACTTGCATGCGCTTTACCGAGAATGTCACAACATAGCACTTTCGCACTTGTAACGGTACAACACGCAGTATTTGGCTTGTTCATGCCGTTTTGTGTGCTTTCACAACATTTTGCCTATCGCAGTTTCGTACTCGCAATAAAACAACACTATCTCGTTAGATGACGTCGTTTTTGGTGGTTTCACGACGCTACCTAGCTTAAACTAACATAACTCAACCTAACATAACCTTCGCACTTCTATCGTTAGAAAACGTTTTACTCGCTACTTTACATTGCTTTCTACAACATTACGACGGTTTCAAGCGCTTTCACATTAGATATCGCAGTTCCCAACTTGTAAAGGTGAAAAACACTGCATCTCACTAAGTGACATTGTTTACTGCGGTTTTACGACGGTTCATACCTTAACCTAACGTAACCTAACCTAACCTAACCCAACCTAACCTAACATAACCTAACCTAACCTAACCTAACCAAACCTAACCAAACCTAACCTAACCTAACCTAACGACGGTTGCAAGAGCTTTCACATTAAATATCGCAGTTCCCCACTTTTAATGGTGAAAAACACTGCATCTCAGTAATTGACATTGTTTAATGCGGTTTTACGACGGTTCATATCTTAACCTAACCTAACATTCGCACTTGTATCTAAAAACGCTCTATTACACTGTTTTGTTCACAATTACGATATTTGCATAACCTCACAGTTTTTCACCAACTTATTGCAGTACAGAACGCTGTATCTCGCTAAATGACATTGTTCTTTAAGGTTTCACGATGCTTGCTTGCGATTTAACGAGAATATCACAATATAGCAGTTTCGCACTTGTAACGGTAGAACACGCAGTATTTGGCTTGTTCATGCCGTTTTGTGTGCTTTCACATTTCACCTATCGCAGTTTAATACTCGCTATAAAACAACACTATCTCGTTAGATGACGTTGTTTTTGGTAGTTTCACGACGCTACCTAGCTTAAACTAACATAACTCAACCTAACATGACCTTCGCACTTCTATCGTTAGAAAACGTTTTACTCGCTACTTTACATTGCTTTCTACAACATTACGACGGTTTCAAGCGCTTTCACATTAGATATCACAGTTCCCAAATTGTAAAGGTGAAAAACACTGCATCTCACTAAGTGACATTGTTTAATGCGGTTTTACGACGGTTCATACCTTAACCTAACCTAACCTAACCTAACCTTACCTAACCTAACCTAACCTAACCTAACCCAACCCAACTTAACCTAACCTAACCTAACCTAAACTAACCTAACCCAACCTAACCTAACCTAACCCAACCTAACCCAACCCAACCCAACCTAACCTAACCTAAGCTAACCTAACCTAACCTAACCAAACCTAACCTAACCTAACTTAACCTAACCTAACGTAACCTAACCTAACCTAACCTATTCTAACGTAACCTAACCTTACCTGACCTAACCTAACCTAACGTAACCTAACCTAACCTAACGTAACCTAACCTAACCTAACCTAACGTAACCTAACCTAACCTAACCCAACCTAACCCAACCCAACCCAACCCAACAACACCCAACCCAACCTAACCTAACCTAACCTAACCTAACGTAACGTAACCTAACCTAACCTAACCTAACGTAACCTAACCTAACGTAACCTAACCTAACCTAACCTAACCCAACCTAACCTAACCTATCCTAACCTAACCCAACTCAACCCAACCTAACCTAATCTAACCTAACCAAACCTAACCTAACCTAACCAAACCTAACCTAACCTAACCTAACCTAACCTAACGACGTTTGCAAGCGCTTTCACATTAAATATCGCAGTTCCCAACTTGTAATGGTGAAAAACACAGCATCTCACTAAGTGACATTGTTTAACGCGGTTTTAGCGCGGTTCATATCTTAACCAAACCTAACCTTACCTAACCTAACGTAACCTAACCTAACCTAACCTAACCTAACGACGTTTGCAAGTGCTTTCACATTAGATATCGCAGTTCCCAACTTGTAATGGTGAAAAACACTGCATCTCACTAAGTGACATTGTTTAATGCGGTTTTACGACGGTTCATATCTTAACCTAACCAAACATTCGCACTTGTAATAAAAAACGCTCTATTACACTGTTTCGTTCACAATTAGGATATTTGCATAACCTCACAGTTTTTCACCAACTTATTGCAGTACAGAACGCTGTATCTCGCTAAATGACATCGTTCTTTAAGGTTTCACGATGCTTGCATGCGCTTTAACGAGAATATCACAACATAGCAGTTTCGCACTTGTAACGGTACAACACGCAGTATTTGGCTTGTTCATGCCGTTTTGTGTGCTTTCACAACATTTCACCTATCGCAGTTTCGTACTCGCAATAAAAACACTCTATCTCGTTACATGACGTTGTTTTTGGTAGTTTCACGACGCTACCTAGCTTAAACTAACATAACTCAACCTAACATGACCTTCGCACTTCTATCGTTAGAAAACGTTTTACTCGCTACTTTACATTGCTTTCTACAACATTACGACGGTTTCAAGCGCTTTCACATTAGATATCGCAGTTCCCAACTTGTAAAGGTGAAAAACACTGCATCTCACTAAGTGACATTGTTTATTGCGGTTTTACGACGGTTCATACCTTAACCTAACGTAACCTAACCTAACCTAACCCAACCTAACCTAACCTAACCTAACCTAACCTAACCAAACCTAACCTAACCTAACCTAACGACGTTTGCAAGTGCTTTCACATTAGATATCGCAGTTCCCAACTTGTAATGGTGAAAAACACTGCATCTCACTAAGTGACATTGTTTAATGCGGTTTTACGACGGTTCATATCTTAACCTAACCTAACATTCGTACTTGTATTGAAAAACGCTCTATTACACTGTTTCGTTCACAATTACGATATTTGCATAACCTCACAGTTTTTCACCAACTTATTGCAGTACAGAACGCTGTATCTCGCTAAATGACATCGTTCTTTAAGGTTTCACGATGCTTGCATGCGCTTTAACGAGAATATCACAATATAGCAGTTTCGCACTTGTAACGGTAGAACACGCAGTATTTGGCTTGTTCATGCCGTTTTGTGTGCATTCACAACATTTTACCTATCGCAGTTTAATACTCGCAATAAAACAACACTATCTCGTTAGATGACGTCGTTTTTGGTAGTTTCACGACGCTACCTAGCTTAAACTAACTCAACCTAACCTAACGTTCGCACTTCTATCGTTAGAAAACGTTTTACTCGCAACTTTACAATGTTTTCTACAAATTACGACGGTTTCATGCGCTTTCACATTAGATATCGTAGTTCCCGACTTGTAATGTTGAAAAACACTACATCTCACTAAGTGACATTGTTTAATGCGGTTTTACGACGGTTGATATGTCAACCTAACCTAACATTCGCACTTGTATCTAAAGACGCTCAATTACACTGTTTCGTTCACAATTACGATATCTGCTTGACCTCACAGTTTCTCACCAACTTATTACAGTACAGAACGCTGTATCTCGCTAAATGACATCGTTCTTTAAGGTTTCACGATACTTGCATGCGCTTTACCGAGAATGTCACAACATAGCAGTTTCGCACTTGTAACGGTACAACACGCAGTATTTGGCTTGTTCATGCCGTTTTGAGTGCTTTCACAACATTTTACCTGTCGCAGTTTCGTACTCGCATTAAAACAACACTATCTCGTTAGATGACGTCGTTTTTGGTGGTTTCACGACGCTACCTAGCTTAAACTAACATAACTCAAACTAACCGAACCTTCGCACTTCTATCGTTAGAAAACGTTTTAATCGCTACTTTACAATGTTTTCTACAAGATTACGACGGTTTCAAGCGCTTTCACATTAGATATCGCAGTTCCCGACTTGTAATGGTGAAAAACACAGCATCTCACTAAGTGACATTGTTTAACGCGGTTTTAGCGCGGTTCATATCTTAACCAAACCTAACCTTACCTAAACCAACCTAACCTAACCTAACCTAACCAAACCTTACCTAACATACCCTAACCTAACCTAACCTAACCTAACCAAACCTAACCTAACCTAACCTAACGTAACCTAACCTAACCTAACCTAACCTAACCTAACCTAACCTAACGACGTTTGCAAGCGCTTTCACATTAGATATCGCAGTTCCCGACTTGTAATGGTGAAAAACACTGCATCTCACTAAGTGACATTGATTAATGCGGTTTTACGACGGTTCATATCTTAACCTAACCTAACATTCGCACTTGTATTAAAAAACGCTCTATTACACTGTTTCGTTCACAATTACGATATTTGCATAACCTCACAGTTTTTCACCAACTTATTGCAGTACAGAACGCTGTATCTCGCTAAATGACATTGTTCTTTAAGGTTTCACGATGCTTGCATGCGCTTTAACGAGAATATCACAATATAGCAGTTTCGCACTTGTAATGGTAGAACACGCAGTATTTGGCTTGTTCATGCCGTTTTGTGTGCTTTCACAACATTTCACCTATCGCAGTTTAATACTCGCTATTAAACAACACTATCTCGTTAGATGACGTCGTTTTTGGTAGTTTCACGACGCTACCTAGCTTAAACTAACCTAACCTAACCTAGCCTTCGCACTTCTATCGTTAGAAAACGTTTTACTCGCCACTTTACAATGTTTTCTACAAGATTACGACGGTTTCATGCGCTTTCACATTAGATATCGTAGTTCCCGACTTGTAATGTTGAAAAACACTACATCTCACTAAGTGACATTGTTTAATGCGGTTTTACGACGGTTGATATGTCAACCTAACCTAACATTCGCACTTGTATCTAAAGACGCTCAATTACACTGTTTCGTTCACAATTACGATATTTGCTTGACCTCACAGTTTCTCACCAAATTATTACAGTACAGAACGCTGTATCTCGCTAAATGACATCGTTCTTTAAGGTTTCACGATACTTGCATGCGCTTTTCCGAGAATGTCACAACATAGCAGTTTCGCACTTGTAACGGTACAACACGCAGTATTTGGCTTGTTCATGCCGTTTTGTGTGCTTTCACAACATTTTACCTATCGCAGTTTCGTACTCGCAATAAAACAACACTATCTCGTTAGATGACGTCGTTTTTGGTGGTTTCACGACGCTACCTAGCTTAAACTAACATAACTCAATCTAACATAACCTTCGCACTTCTATCGTTAGAAAACGTTTTATTCGCTACTTTACAATGTTTTCTACAAGATTACGACGGTTTCATGCGCTTTCACATTAGATATCGCAGTTCCCGACTTGTAATGGGGGAAAACACAGCATCTCACTAAGTGACATTGTTTAATGCGGTTTTAGCGCGGTTCATATCTTAACCTAACCTAACCTTACCTAACCCAACCTAACCTAACCTAACCTAACCAAACCTTACCTAACATACCCTAACCTAACCTAACCTAACCTAACCAAACCTAACCTAACCTATCCTAACCTAACCTAACCTAAGCTAAAATAACCTAACGACGTTTGCAAGCGCTTTCACATTAGATATCGCAGTTCCCGACTTGTAATGGTGAAAACACTGCATCTCACTTAGTGACATTGTTTAATGCGGTTTTGCGACGGTTCATACCTTAACCTAACCTAACCTAACCTTACCTAACCTAACCTAACCTAACCCAACCCAACTTAACCTCAGGTAACCTAACCTAACCTAAACTAACCTAACCCAACCTAACCTAACCTAACCTAACCTAACCCAACCTAACCCAACCCATCCCAACCTAACCTAACCTAAGCTAACCTAACCTAACCTAACCAAACCTAACCTAACCTAACTTAACCTAACCTAACGTAACCTAACCTAACCTATTCTAACGTAACCTAACCTTACCTGACCTAACCTAACCTAACGTAACCTAACCTAACCTAACATAACCTAACGTAACCTAACCTAACCTAACCTAACGTAACCTAACCTAACCTAACCCAACCCAACCCAACCCAACAACACCCAACCCAACCTAACCTAACCTAACCTAACCTTACCTAACCTAACCAAATTATCCTTACCTAACCTAACCTAACCTAACGTAACCTAACCTAACCTAACCTAACGTAACCTAACCAAACGTAACCTAACCTAACCTAACCTAACCTAACCCAACCTAACCTAACCTAACCTAACCTAACCCAACTCAACCCAACCTAACCTAATCTAACCTAACCTAACCTAACCTAACCTAACCAAACCTAACCTAACCTAACCTAACCTAACCTAACCTAACCTAACGACGGTTGCAAGCGCTTTCACATTAAATATCGCAGTTCCCCACTTTTAATGGTGAAAAACACTGCATCTCAGTAATTGACATTGTTTAATGCGGTTTTACGACGGTTCATATCTTAACCTAACCTAACATTCGCACTTGTATCTAAAAATGCTCTATTACACTGTTTTGTTCACAATTACGATATTTGCATAACCTCACAGTTTTTCACCAACTTATTGCAGTACAGAACGCTGTATCTCGCTAAATGACATTGTTCTTTAAGGTTTCACGATGCTTGCATGCGATTTAACGAGAATATCACAATATAGCAGTTTCACACTTGTAACGGTAGAACACGCAGTATTTGGCTTGTTCATGCCGTTTTGTGTGCTTTCACAACATTTCACCTATCACAGTTTAATACTCGCTATAAAACAACACTATCTCGTTAGATGACGTCGTTTTTGGTAGTTTCACGACGCTACCTAGCTTAAACTAACCTAACCTTCGCACTTCTATCGTTAGAAAACGTTTTACTCGCCACTTTACAATGTTTTCTACAAGATTACGACGGTTTCATGCGCTTTCACATTAGATATCGTAGTTCCCGACTTGTAATGTTGAAAAACACTACATCTCACTAAGTGACATTGTTTAATGCGGTTTTACGACGGTTGATATGTCAACCTAACCTAACATTCGCACTTGTATCTAAAGACGCTCAATTACACTGTTTCGTTCACAATTACGATATTTGCTTGACCTCACAGTTTCTCACCAACTTATTACAGTACAGAACGCTGTATCTCGCTAAATGACATCGTTCTTTAAGGTTTCACGATACTTGCATGCGCTTTACCGAGAATGTCACAACATAGCACTTTCGCACTTGTAACGGTACAACACGCAGTATTTGGCTTGTTCATGCCGTTTTGTGTGCTTTCACAACATTTTACCTATCGCAGTTTCGTACTCGCAATAAAACAACACTATCTCGTTAGACGACGTCGTTTTTGGTGGTTTCACGACGCTACCTAGCTTAAACCAACATAACTCAACCTAACATAACCTTCGCACTTCTATCGTTAGAAAACGTTTTACTCGCTACTTTACATTGCTTTCTACAACATTACGACGGTTTCAAGCGCTTTCACATTAGATATCGCAGTTCCCAACTTGTAAAGGTGAAAAACACTGCATCTCACTAAGTGACATTGTTTATTGCGGTTTTACGACGGTTCATACCTTAACCTAACGTAACCTAACCTAACCTAACCCAACCTAACCTAACATAACCTAACCTAACCTAACCTAACCTAACCAAACCTAACCTAACGTAACCTAACCTAACCTAACCTAACCTAACCTAACGACGTTTGCAAGTGCTTCCACATTAGATATCGCAGTTCCCAACTTGTAATGGTGAAAAACACTGCATCTCACTGAGGGACATTGTTTAATGCGGTTTTACGACGGTTCATATCTTAACCTAACCTAACATTCGCACTTGTATTAAAAAACGCTCTATTACACTGTTTCGTTCACAATTAGGATATTTGCATAAACTCACAGTTTTTCACCAACTTATTGCAGTACAGAACGCTGTATCTCGCTAAATGACATCGTTCTTTAAGGTTTCACGATGCTTGCATGCGCTTTAACGAGAATATCACAACATAGCAGTTTCGCACTTGTAACGGTACAACACGCAGTATTTGGCTTGTTCATGCCGTTTTGTGTGCTTTCACAACATTTCACCTATCGCAGTTTCGTACTCGCAATAAAACAACTCTATCTCGTTAGATGACGTTGTTTTTGGTAGTTTCACGACGCTACCTAGCTTAAACTAACATAACTCAACCTAACATGACCTTCGCACTTCTATCGTTAGAAAACGTTTTACTCGCTACTTTACATTGCTTTCTACAACATTACGACGGTTTCAAGCACTTTCACATTAGATATCACAGTTCCCAACTTGTAAAGGTGAAAAACACTGCATCTCACTAAGTGACATTGTTTAATGCGGTTTTACGACGGTTCATACCTTAACCTAACCTAACCTAACCTAACCTTACCTAACCTAACCTAACCTAACCCAACCCAACTTAACCTAACCTAACCTAACCTAACCTAAACTAACCTAACCCAACCTAACCTAACCTAACCTAACCCAACCTAATCCAACCCAACCCAACCTAACCTAACCTAAGCTAACCTAACCTAACCTAACCAAACCTAACCTAACCTAACTTAACCTAACCTAACGTAACCTAACCTAACCTATTCTAACGTAACCTAACCTTACCTGACCTAACCTAACCTAACGTAACCTAACCTAACCTAACATAACCTAACGTAACCTAACCTAACCTAACGTAACCTAACCTAACCTAACCCAACCTAACCCAACCCAACCCAACCCAACAACACCCAACCCAACCTAACCTAACCTAACCTTACCTAACTTAACCAAATTATCCTTACCTAACCTAACCTAACGTAACGTAACCTAACCTAACCTAACCTAACGTAACCTAACCTAACGTAACCTAACCTAACCTAACCTAACCTAACCCAACCTAACCTAACCTAACCTAACCTAACCCAACTCAACCCAACCTAACCTAATCTAACCTAACCAAACCTAACCTAACCTAACCTAACCTAACCTAACGACGGTTGCAAGAGCTTTCACATTAAATATCGCAGTTCCCCACTTTTAATGGTGAAAAACACTGCATCTCAGTAATTGACATTGTTTAATGCGGTTTTACGACGGTTCATATCTTAACCTAACCTAACATTCGCACTTGTATCTAAAAACGCTCTATTACACTGTTTTGTTCACAATTACGATATTTGCATAACCTCACAGTTTTTCACCAACTTATTGCAGTACAGAACGCTGTATCTCGCTAAATGACATTGTTCTTTAAGGTTTCACGATGCTTGCTTGCGATTTAACGAGAATATCACAATATAGCAGTTTCGCACTTGTAACGGTAGAACACGCAGTATTTGGCTTGTTCATGCCGTTTTGTGTGCTTTCACATTTCACCTATCGCAGTTTAATACTCGCTATAAAACAACACTATCTCGTTAGATGACGTCGTTTTTGGTAGTTTCACGACGCTACCTAGCTTAAACTAACCTAACCTAACCTAACCTTCGCACTTCTATCGTTAGAAAACGTTTTACTCGCCACTTTACAATGTTTTCTACAAGATTACGACGGTTTCATGCGCTTTCACATTAGATATCGTAGTTCCCGACTTGTAAAGTTGAAAAACACTACATCTCACTAAGTGACATTGTTTAATGCGGTTTTACGACGGTTGATATGTCAACCTAACCTAACATTCGCACTTGTATCTAAAGACGCTCAATTACACTGTTTCGTTCACAATTACGATATTTGCTTGACCTCACAGTTTCTCACCAACTTATTACAGTACAGAACGCTGTATCTCGCTAAATGACATCGTTCTGTAAGGTTTCACGATACTTGCATGCGCTTTACCGAGAATGTCACAACATAGCACTTTCGCACTTGTAACGGTACAACACGCAGTATTTGGCTTGTTCATGCCGTTTTGTGTGCTTTCACAACATTTTACCTATCACAGTTTCGTACTCGCAATAAAACAACACTATCTCGTTAGATGACGTCGTTTTTGGTGGTTTCACGACGCTACCTAGCTTAAACTAACATAACTCAACCTAACATAACCTTCGCACTTCTATCGTTAGAAAACGTTTTACTCGCTACTTTACATTGCTTTCTACAACATTACGACGGTTTCAAGCGCTTTCACATTAGATATCGCAGTTCCCAACTTGTAAAGGTGAAAAACACTGCATCTCACTAAGTGACATTGTTTATTGCGGTTTTACGACGGTTCATACCTTAACCTAACGTAACCTAACCTAACCTAACCCAACCTAACCTAACATAACCTAACCTAACCTAACCAAACCTAACCTAACGTAACCTAACCTAACCTAACCTAACGACGTTTGCAAGTGCTTTCACATTAGATATCGCAGTTCCCAACTTGTAATGGTGAAAAACACTGCATCTCACTAAGTGACATTGTTTAATGCGGTTTTACGACGGTTCATATCTTAACCTAACCTAACATTCGCACTTGTATTAAAAAACGCTCTATTACACTGTTTCGTTCACAATTAGGATATTTGCATAACCTCACAGTTTTTCACCAACTAATTGCAGTACAGAACGCTGTATCTCGCTAAATGACATCGTTCTTTAAGGTTTCACGATGCTTGCATGCGCTTTAACGAGAATATCACAACATAGCAGTTTCGCACTTGTAACGGTACAACACGCAGTATTTGGCTTGTTCATGCCGTTTTGTGTGCTTTCACAACATTTCACCTATCGCAGTTTCGTACTCGCAATAAAACAACACTATCTCGTTAGATGACGTTGTTTTTGGTAGTTTCACGACGCTACCTAGCTTAAACTAACATAACTCAACCTAACATGACCTTCGCACTTCTATCGTTAGAAAACGTTTTACTCGCTACTTTACATTGCTTTCTACAACATTACGACGGTTTCAAGCGCTTTCACATTAGATATCACAGTTCCCAACTTGTAAAGGTGAAAAACACTGCATCTCACCAAGTGACATTGTTTAATGCGGTTTTACGACGGTTCATACCTTACCCTAACCTAACCTAACCTAACCTTACCTAACCTAACCTAACCTAACCTAACCCAACCCAACTTAACCTAACCTAACCTAACCTAACCTAAACTAACCTAACCCAACCTAACCTAACCTAACCCAACCTAACCCAACCCAACCCAACCTAACCTAACCTAAGCTAACCTAACCTAACCTAACCAAACCTAACCTAACCTAACTTAACCTAACCTAACGTAACCTAACCTAACCTAACCTATTCTAACGTAACCTAACCTTACCTGACCTAACCTAACCTAACGTAACCTAACCTAACCTAACATAACCTAACGTAACCTAACCTAACCTAACGTAACCTAACCTAACCTAACCCAACCTAACCCCACCCAACCCAACCCAACAACACCCAACCCAACCTAACCTAACCTAACCTTACCTAACCTAACCTACCGTAACGTAACCTAACCTAACCTAACCTAACGTAACCTAACCTAACGTAACCTAACCTAACCTAACCTAACCCAACCTAACCTAACCTAACCTAACCTAACCTAACCCAACTCAACCCAACCTAACCTAACCTAACCTAACCTAACCTAACCTAACCTAACGACGGTTGCAAGCGCTTTCACATTAAATATCGCAGTTCCCCACTTTTAATGGTGAAAAACACTGCATCTCAGTAATTGACATTGTTTAATGCGGTTTTACGACGGTTCATATCTTAACCTAACCTAACATTCGCACTTGTATCTAAAAACGCTCTATTACACTGTTTGGTTCACAATTACGATATTTGCATAACCTCACAGTTTTTCACCAACTTATTGCAGTACAGAACGCTGTATCTCGCTAAATGACATTATTCTTTAAGGTTTCACGATGCTTGCATGCGATTTAACGAGAATATCACAATATAGCAGTTTCGCACTTGTAACGGTAGAACACGCAGTATTTGGCTTGTTCATGCCGTTTTGTGTGCTTTCACAACATTTCACCTATCGCAGTTTAATACTCGCTATAAAACAACACTATCTCGTTAGATGACGTCGTTTTTGGTAGTTTCACGACGCTACCTAGCTTAAACTAACGTAACCTAACCTAACCTTCGCACTTCTATCGTTATAAAACGTTTTACTCGCCACTTTACAATGTTTTCTACAAGATTACGACGGTTTCATGCGCTTTCACATTAGATATCGCAGTTCCCAACTTGTAAAGGTGAAAAACACTGCATCTCACTAAGTGACATTGTTTATTGCGGTTTTACGACGGTTCATACCTTAACCTAACGTAACCTAACCTAACCTAACCCAACCTAACCTAACATAACCTAACCTAACCTAACCTAACCAAACCTAACCTAACCTAACCTAACGACGTTTGCAAGTGCTTTCACATTAGATATCGCAGTTCCCAACTTGTAATGGTGAAAAACACTGCATCTCACTAAGTGACATTGTTTAATGCGGTTTTACGACGGTTCATATCTTAACCTAACCTAACATTCGTACTTGTATTGAAAAACGCTCTATTACACTGTTTCGTTCACAATTACGATATTTGCATAACCTCACAGTTTTTCACCAACTTATTGCAGTACAGAACGCTGTATCTCGCTAAATGACATCGTTAAGGTTTCACGATGCTTGCATGCGCTTTAACGAGAATATCACAATATAGCAGTTTCGCACTTGTAACGGTAGAACACGCAGTATTTGGCTTGTTCATGCCGTTTTGTGTGCATTCACAACATTTTACCTATCGCAGTTTAATACTCGCAATAAAACAACACTATCTCGTTAGATGACGTCGTTTTTGGTAGTTTCACGACGCTACCTAGCTTAAACTAACCTAACCTAACCTAACGTTCGCACTTCTATCGTTAGAAAACGTTTTACTCGCAACTTTACAATGTTTTCTACAAGATTACGACGGTTTCATGCGCTTTCACATTAGATATCGTAGTTCCCGACTTGTAATGTTGAAAAACACTACATCTCACTAAGTGACATTGTTTAATGCGGTTTTACGACGGTTGATATGTCAACCTAACCTAACATTCGCACTTGTATCTAAAGACGCTCAATTACACTGTTTCGTTCACAATTACGATATTTGCTTGACCTCACAGTTTCTCACCAACTTATTACAGTACAGAACGCTGTATCTCGCTAAATGACATCGTTCTTTAAGGTTTCACGATACTTGCATGCGCTTTACCGAGAATGTCACAACATAGCAGTTTCGCACTTGTAACGGTACAACACGCAGTATTTGGCTTGTTCATGCCGTTTTGAGTGCTTTCACAACATTTTACCTGTCGCAGTTTCGTACTCGCTATAAAACAACACTATCTCGTTAGATGACGTCGTTTTTGGTAGTTTCACGACGCTACCTAGCTTAAACTAACCTAACCTAACCTAACCTTAGCACTTCTATCGTTAGAAAACGTTTTACTCGCCACTTTACAATGTTTTCTACAAGATTACGACGGTTTCATGCGCTTTCACATTAGATATCGTAGTTCCCGACTTGTAATGTTGAAGAACACTACATCTCACTAAGTGACATTGTTTAATGCGGTTTTACGACGGTTGATATCTCAACCTAACCTAACATTCGCACTTGTATCTAAAGACGCTCAATTACACTGTTTCGTTCACAATTACGATATTTGCTTGACCTCACAGTTTGTCACCAACTTATTACAGTACAGAACGCTGTATCTCGCCAAATGACATCGTTCTTTAAGGTGTCACGATACTTGCATGCGCTTTTCTGAGAATGTCACAACATAGCAGTTTCGCACTTGTAACGGTACAACACGCAGTATTTGGCTTGTTCATGCCGTTTTGTGTGCTTTCACAACATTTTACCTATCGCAGTTTCGTACTCGCAATAAAACAACACTATCTCGTTAGATGACGTCGTTTTTGGTGGTTTCACGACGCTACCTAGCTTAAACTAACATAACTCAACCTAACATAACCTTCGCATTTCTATCGTTAGAAAACGTTTTACTCGCTACTTTACAATGCTTTCTACAGCATTACGACGGTTTCAAGCGCTTTCACATTAGATATCGCAGTTCCCAACTTGTAAAGGTGAAAAACACTGCATCTCACTAAGTGACATTGTTTATTGCGGTTTTACGACGGTTCATACCTTAACCTAACGTAACCTAACCTAACCTAACCCAACCTAACCTAACATAACCTAACCTAACCTAACCTAACCAAACCTAACCTAACGTAACCTAACCTAACCTAACCTAACCTAACGACGTTTGCAAGCGCTTTCACATTAGATATCGCAGTTCCCAACTTGTAATGGTGAAAAACACTGCATCTCACTAAGTGACATTGTTTATATGCGGTTTTACGACGGTTCATATCTTAACCTAACCTAACATTCGTACTTGTATTGAAAAACGCTCTATTACACTGTTTCGTTCACAATTACGATATTTGCATAACCTCACAGTTTTTCACCAACTTATTGCAGTACAGAACTCTGTATCTCGCTAAATGACATTGTTCTTTAAGGTTTCACGATGCTTGCATGCGCTTTAACGAGAATATTAACATATAGCAGTTTCGCACTTGTAACGGTAGAACACGCAGTATTTGGCTTGTTCATGCCGTTTTGTGTGCATTCACAACATTTCCTATCGCAGTTTAATACTCGCAATAAAACAACACTATCTCGTTAGATGACGTCGTTTTTGGTAGTTTCACGACGCTACCTAGCTTAAACTAACCTAACCTAACCTAACCTTCGCACTTCTATCAATAGAAAACGTTTTATTCGCAATTTTACAATGTTTTCTACACGATTACGACGGTTTCATGCGCTTTCACATTAGATATTGTAGTTCCTGACTTGTAATGTTGAAAAACACTACATCTCACTAAGTGACATTGTTTAATGCGGTTTTACGACGGTTGATATCTCAACCTAACCTAACATTCGCACTTGTATATTAATACGCTCAATTACACTGTTTCGTTCACAATTACGATATTTGCTTGACCTCACAGTTTCTCACCAACTTATTACAGTACAGAACGCTGTATCTCGCTAGATGACATCGTTCTTTAAGGCTTCACGATACTTGCATGCGCTTTAGCGAGAATATCACAATAAAGCAGTTTCGCACTTGTAACGGCACAAGACGCAGTATCTGGCTAGTTCATGCCATTTTGTGTGCTTTCCCAATATTTCACCTATCGCAGTTTCGTACTCGCAATAAAACAACACTATCTCGTTAGATGACATCGTTTTTGGTGGTTTCACGACGCTACCTAGCTCAAACTAACCGAACCTTCGCACTTCTATCGTTAGAAAACGTTTTATTCACTACTTTACAATGTTTTCTACAAGATTACGACGGTTTCATGCGCTTTCACATTAGATATCGCAGTTCCCGACTTGTAATGGTGGAAAACACAGCATCTCACTAAGTGACATTGTTTAATGCGGTTTTAGCGCGGTTCATATCTTAACCTAACCTAACCTTACCTAACCCAACCTAACCTAACCTAACCTAACCAAACCTTACCTAACATACCCTAACCTAACCTAACCTAACCTAACCAAATCTAACCTAACCTAACCTAACCTAACCTAACCTAAGCTAAAATAACCTAACGACGTTTGCAAGCGCTTTCACATTAGATATCGCAGTTCCCGACTTGTAATGGTGAAAACACTGCATCTCACTAAGTGACATTGTTTAATGCGGTTTTACGACGGTTCATACCTTAACCTAACCTAACCTAACCTAACCTTACCTAACCTAACCTAACCTAACCCAAACCAACTTAACCTAAGGTAACCTAACCTAACCTAAACTAACCTAACCCAACCTAACCTAACCTAACCCAACCTAACCCAACCTAACCCAACCCATCCCAACCTAACCTAACCTAAGCTAACCTAACCTAACCTAACCAAACCTAACCTAACCTAACTTAACCTAACCTAACGTAACCTAACCTAACCTATTCTAACGTAACCTAACCTTACCTGACCTAACCTAACCTAACGTAACCTAACCTAACCTAACATAACCTAACGTAACCTAACCTAACCTAACCTAACGTAACCTAACCTAACCTAACCCAACCTAACCCAACCCAACCCAACCCAACAACACCCAACCCAACCTAACCTAACCTAACCTAACCTTACCTAACCTAACCAAATTATCCTTACCTAACCTAACCTAACCTAACGTAACCTAACCTAACCTAACCTAACGTAACCTAACCTAACGTAACCTAACCTAACCTAACCTAACCTAACCCAACCTAACCTAACCTAACCTAACCTAACCTAACCTAACCTAGCCCAACTCAACCCAACCTAACCTAATCTAACCTAACCTAACCTAACCTAACCTAACCTAACCAAACCTAACCTAACCTAACCTAACCTAACCTAACCTAACGACGGTTGCAAGCGCTTTCACATTAAATATCGCAGTTCCCCACTTTTAATGGTGAAAAACACTGCATCTCAGTAATTGACATTGTTTAATGCGGTTTTACGACGGTTCATATCTTAACCTAACCTAACATTCGCACTTGTATCTAAAAACGCTCTATTACACTGTTTTGTTCACAATTACGATATTTGCATAACTTCACAGTTTTTCACCAACTTATTGCAGTACAGAACGCTGTATCTCGCTAAATGACATTGTTCTTTAAGGTTTCAC
>NW_027464585.1:58921036-58931036 GCF_043290135.1 Rhipicephalus microplus | reverse complement strand
TAACCCAACCTAACCTAACCTAACCTAACCTAACCTAACCTAACCTAGCCCAACTCAACCCAACCTAACCTAATCTAACCTAACCTAACCTAACCTAACCTAACCTAACCAAACCTAACCTAACCTAACCTAACCTAACCTAACCTAACCTAACGACGGTTGCAAGCGCTTTCACATTAAATATCGCAGTTCCCCACTTTTAATGGTGAAAAACACTGCATCTCAGTAATTGACATTGTTTAATGCGGTTTTACGACGGTTCATATCTTAACCTAACCTAACATTCGCACTTGTATCTAAAAACGCTCTATTACACTGTTTTGTTCACAATTACGATATTTGCATAACTTCACAGTTTTTCACCAACTTATTGCAGTACAGAACGCTGTATCTCGCTAAATGACATTGTTCTTTAAGGTTTCACGATGCTTGCATGCGATTTAACGAGAATGTCACAACATAGCACTTTCGCACTTGTAACGGTACAACACGCAGTATTTGGCTTGTTCATGCCGTTTTGTGTGCTTTCACAACATTTTACCTATCGCAGTTTCGTACTCGCAATAAAACAACACTATCTCGTTAGACGACGTCGTTTTTGGTGGTTTCACGACGCTACCTAGCTTAAACTAACCTAACCTAACCTAACCTTCGCACTTCTATCGTTATAAAACGTTTTACTCGCCACTTTACAATGTTTTCTACAAGATTACGACGGTTTCATGCGCTTTCACATTAGATATCGCAGTTCCCAACTTGTAAAGGTGAAAAACACTGCATCTCACTAAGTGACATTGTTTATTGCGGTTTTACGACGGTTCATACCTTAACCTAACGTA
Organism: Rhipicephalus microplus; assembly: GCF_043290135.1. Classification (NCBI taxonomy): domain Eukaryota; kingdom Metazoa; phylum Arthropoda; class Arachnida; order Ixodida; family Ixodidae; genus Rhipicephalus; species Rhipicephalus microplus. The sequence goes on along the minus strand of NW_027464585.1, from coordinate 58,930,197 downwards.
ACCCAACCTAACCTAACCCAACCTAACCTAACATAACCTAACCTAACCTAACCTAACCAAACCTAACCTAACCTAACCTAACGACGTTTGCAAGTGCTTTCACATTAGATATCGCAGTTCCCAACTTGTAATGGTGAAAAACACTGCATCTCACTAAGTGACATTGTTTAATGCGGTTTTACGACGGTTCATATCTTAACCTAACCTAACATTCGTACTTGTATTGAAAAACGCTCTATTACACTGTTTCGTTCACAATTACGATATTTGCATAACCTCACAGTTTTTCACCAACTTATTGCAGTACAGAACGCTGTATCTCGCTAAATGACATTGTTCTTTAAGGTTTCACGATGCTTGCATGCGCTTTAACGAGAATATTACAATATAGCAGTTTCGCACTTGTAACGGTAGAACACGCAGTATTTGGCTTGTTCATGCCGTTTTGTGTGCATTCACAACATTTCACCTATCGCAGTTTAATACTCGCAATAAAACAACACTATCTCGTTAGATGACGTCGTTTTTGGTAGTTTCACGATGCTACCTAGCTTAAACTAACCTAACCTAACCTAACCTTCGCACTTCTATCGTTAGAAAACGTTTTATTCGCAATTTTACAATGTTTTCTACACGATTACGACGGTTTCATGCGCTTTCACATTAGATATCGTAGTTCCCGACTTGTAATGTTGAAAAACACTACATCTCACTAAGTGACATTGTTTAATGCGGTTTTACGACGGTTGATATCTCAACCTAACCTAACATTCGCACTTGTATATTAATACGCTCAATTACACTGTTTCGTTCACAATTACGATATTTGCTTGACCTCACAGTTTCTCACCAACTTATTACAGTACAGAACGCTGTATCTCGCTAGATGACATCGTTCTTTAAGGTTTCACGATACTTGCATGCGCTTTAGCGAGAATATCACAATAAAGCAGTTTCGCACTTGTAACGGCACAAGACGCAGTATCTGGCTAGTTCATGCCATTTTGTGTGCTTTCCCAATATTTCACCTATCGCAGTTTCGTACTCGCAATAAAACAACACTATCTCGTTAGATGACATCGTTTTTGGTGGTTTCACGACGCTACCTAGCTCAAACTAACCGAACCTTCGCACTTCTATCGTTAGAAAACGTTTTATTCGCTACTTTACAATGTTTTCTACAAGATTACGACGGTTTCATGCACTTTCACATTAGATATCGCAGTTCCCGACTTGTAATGGTGGAAAACACAGCATCTCACTAAGTGACATTGTTTAATGCGGTTTTAGCGCGGTTCATATCCTAACCTAACCTAACCTTACCTAACCCAACCTAACCTAACCTAACCTAACCAAACCTTACCTAACATACCCTAACCTAACCTAACCTAACCTAACCAAACCTAACCTAACCTAACCTAACCTAACCTAAGCTAAAATAACCTAACGACGTTTGCAAGCGCTTTCACATTAGATATCGCAGTTCCCGACTTGTAATGGTGAAAACACTGCATCTCACTAAGTGACATTGTTTAATGCGGTTTTACGACGGTTCATACCTTAACCTAACCTAACCTAACCTTACCTAACCTAACCTAACCTAACCCAACCCAACTTAACCTAAGGTAACCTAACCTAACCTAAACTAACCTAACCCAACCTAACCTAACCTAACCTAACCTAACCCAACCTAACCCAACCCATCCCAACCTAACCTAACCTAAGCTAACCTAACCTAACCTAACCAAACCTAACCTAACCTAACTTAACCTAACCTAACGTAACCTAACCTAACCTATTCTAACGTAACCTAACCTTACCTGACCTAACCTTACCTAACGTAACCTAACCTAACCTAACATAACCTAACGTAACCTAACCTAACCTAACCTAACGTAACCTAACCTAACCTAACCCAACCTAACCCAACCCAACCCAACCCAACAACACCCAACCCAACCTAACCTAACCTAACCTAACCTACCTAACCTAACCAAATTATCCTTACCTAACCTAACCTAACCTAACGTAACCTAACCTAACCTAACCTAACGTAACCTAACCTAACGTAACCTAACCTAACCTAACCTAACCTAACCCAACCTAACCTAACCTAACCTAACCTAACCTAACCCAACTCAACCCAACCTAACCTAATCTAACCTAACCTAACCTAACCTAACCAAACCTAACCTAACCTAACCTAACCTAACCTAACCTAACCTAACGACGGTTGCAAGCGCTTTCACATTAAATATCGCAGTTCCCCACTTTTAATAGTGAAAAACACTGCATCTCAGTAATTGACATTGTTTAATGCGGTTTTACGACGGTTCATATCTTAACCTAACCTAACATTCGCACTTGTATCTAAAAACGCTCTATTACACTGTTTTGTTCACAATTACGATATTTGCATAACCTCACAGTTTTTCACCAACTTATTGCAGTACAGAACGCTGTATCTCGCTAAATGACATTGTTCTTTAAGGTTTCACGATGCTTGCATGCGATTTAACGAGAATGTCACAACATAGCACTTTCGCACTTGTAACGGTACAACACGCAGTATTTGGCTTGTTCATGCCGTTTTGTGTGCTTTCACAACATTTTACCTATCGCAGTTTCGTACTCGCAATAAAACAACACTATCTCGTTAGACGACGTCGTTTTTGGTGGTTTCACGACGCTACCTAGCTTAAACTAACCTAACCTAACCTAACCTTCGCACTTCTATCGTTAGAAAACGTTTTACTCGCCACTTTACAATGTTTTCTACAAGATTACGACGGTTTCATGCGCTTTCACATTAGATATCGTAGTTCCCGACTTGTAATGTTGAAAAACACTACATCTCACTAAGTGACATTGTTTAATGCGGTTTTACGACGGTTGATATGTCAACCTAACCTAACATTCGCACTTGTATCTAAAGACGCTCAATTACACTGTTTCGTTCACAATTACGATATTTGCTTGACCTCACAGTTTCTCACCAACTTATTACAGTACAGAACGCTGTATCTCGCTAAATGACATCGTTCTTTAAGGTTTCACGATACTTGCATGCGCTTTACCGAGAATGTCACAACATAGCAATTTCGCACTTGTAACGGTACAACACGCAGTATTTGGCTTGTTCATGCCGTTTTGTGTGCTTTCAGAACATTTCACCTATCGCAGTTTCGTACTCGCAATAAAACAACTCTATCTCGTTAGATGACGTTGTTTTTGGTAGTTTCACGACGCTACCTAGCTTAAACTAACATAACTCAACCTAACATGACCTTCGCACTTCTATCGTTAGAAAACGTTTTACTCGCTACTTTACATTGCTTTCTACAACATTACGACGGTTTCAAGCACTTTTACATTAGATATCACAGTTCCCAACTTGTAAAGGTGAAAAAAACTGCATCTCACTAAGTGACATTGTTTAATGCGGTTTTACGACGGTTCATACCTTAACCTAACCTAACCTAACCTAACCTAACCTAACCTTACCTAACCTAACCTAACCCAACCCAACTTAACCTAACCTAACCTAACCTAAACTAACCTAACCCAACCTAACCTAACCTAACCTAACCCAACCTAACCCAACCCAACCCAACCTAACCTAACCTAAGCTAACCTAACCTAACCATCCAAACCTAACCTAACCTAACTTAACCTAACCTAACGTAACCTAACCTAACCTATTCTAACGTAACCTAACCTTACCTGACCTAACCTAACCTAACGTAACCTAACCTAACCTAACATAACCTAACGTAACCTAACCTAACCTAACCTAACGTAACCTAACCTAACCTAACCCAACCTAACCCAACCCAACCCAACCCAACAACACCCAACCCAACCTAACCTAACCTAACCTAACCTTACCTAACCTAACCAAATTATCCTTACCTAACCTAACCTAACCTAACGTAACCTAACCTAACCTAACCTAACGTAACCTAACCTAACGTAACCTAACCTAACCTAACCTAACCTAACCCAACCTAACCTAACCTAACCTAACCCAACTCAACCCAACCTAACCTAATCTAACCTAACCTAACCTAACCTAACCTAACCTAACGACGGTTGCAAGCGCTTTCACATTAAATATCGCAGTTCCCCACTTTTAATGGTGAAAAACACTGCATCTCAGTAATTGACATTGTTTAATGCGGTTTTACGACGGTTCATATCTTAACCTAACCTAACATTCGCACTTGTATCTAAAAACGCTCTATTACACTGTTTTGTTCACAATTACGATATTTGCATAACCTCACAGTTTTTCACCAACTTATTGCAGTACAGAACGCTGTATCTCGCTAAATGACATCGTTTTTTAAGGTTTCACGATGCTTGCATGCGCTTTAACGAGAATATCACAACATAGCAGTTTCGCACTTGTAACGGTACAACACGCAGTATTTGGCTTGTTCATGCCGTTTTGTGTGCTTTCACAACATTTCACCTATCGCAGTTTCGTACTCGCAATAAAACAACACTATCTCGTTAGATGACGTTGTTTTTGGTAGTTTCACGACGCTACCTAGCTTAAACTAACATAACTCAACCTAACATGACCTTCGCACTTCTATCGTTAGAAAACGTTTTACTCGCTACTTTACAGTGCTTTCTACAACATTACGACGGTTTCAAGCACTTTCACATTAGATATCACAGTTCCCAACTTGTAAAGGTGAAAAACACTGCATCTCACTAAGTGACATTGTTTATTGCGGTTTTACGACGGTTCATACCTTAACCTAACGTAACCTAACGTAACCTAACCCAACCTAACCTAACATAACCTAACCTAACCTAACCTAACCTAACCAAACCTAACCTAACGTAACCTAACCTAACCTAACCTAACCTAACCTAACGACGTTTGCAAGTGCTTCCACATTAGATATCGCAGTTCCCAACTTGTAATGGTGAAAAACACTGCATCTCACTTAGTGACATTGTTTAATGCGGTTTTACGACGGTTCATATCTTAACCTAACCTAACATTCGCACTTGTATTAAAAAACGCTCTATTACACTGTTTCGTTCACAATTAGGATATTTGCATAACCTCACAGTTTTTCACCAACTTATTGCAGTACAGAACGCTGTATCTCGCTAAATGACATCGTTCTTTAAGGTTTCACGATGCTTGCATGCGCTTTAACGAGAATATCACAACATAGCAGTTTCGCACTTGTAACGGTACAACACGCAGTATTTGGCTTGTTCATGCCGTTTTGTGTGCTTTCACAACATTTCACCTATCGCAGTTTCGTACTCGCAATAAAACAACTCTATCTCGTTAGATGACGTTGTTTTTGGTAGTTTCACGACGCTACCTAGCTTAAACTAACATAACTCAACCTAACATGACCTTCGCACTTCTATCGTTAGAAAACGTTTTACTCGCTACTTTACATTGCTTTCTACAACATTACGACGGTTTCAACCACTTTCACATTAGATATCACAGTTCCCAACTTGTAAAGGTGAAAAACACTGCATCTCACTAAGTGACATTGTTTAATGCGGTTTTACGACGGTTCATACCTTAACCTAACCTAACCTAACCTAACCTAACCTTACCTAACCTAACCTAACCCAACCCAACCTAACCTAACCTAAGCTAACCTAACCTAACCTAACCCAACTTAACCTAACCTAACCTAACCTAACCTAAACTAACCTAACCCAACCTAACCTAACCTAACCTAACCCAACCTAACCCAACCCAACCCAACCTAACCTAACCTAAGCTAACCTAACCTAACCAAACCTAACCTAACCTAACTTAACCTAACCTAACGTAACCTAACCTAACCTATTCTAACGTAACCTAACCTTACCTGACCTAACCTAACCTAACGTAACCTAACCTAACCTAACATAACCTAACGTAACCTAACCTAACCTAACCTAACGTAACCTAACCTAACCTAACCCAACCTAACCCAACCCAACCCAACCCAACAACACCCAACCCAACCTAACCTAACCTAACCTAACCTTACCTAACCTAACCAAATTATCCTTACCTAACCTAACCTAACCTAACGTAACCTAACCTAACCTAACCTAACGTAACCTAACCTAACGTAACGTAACCTAACCTAACCTAACCTAACCCAACCTAACCTAACCTAACCTAACCTAACCCAACTCAACCCAACCTAACCTAATCTAACCTAACCTAACCTAACCTAACCTAACCTAACCAAACCTAACCTAACCTAACCTAACCTAACCTAACCTAACCTAACGACGGTTGCAAGCGCTTTCACATTAAATATCGCAGTTCCCAACTTGTAAAGGTGAAAAACACTGCATCTCACTAAGTGACATTGTTTATTGCGGTTTTACGACGGTTCATACCTTAACCTAACGTAACCTAACCTAACCTAACCCAACCTAACCTAACATAACCTAACCTAACCTAACCTAACCAAACCTAACCTAACGTAACCTAACCTAACCTAACCTAACCTAACGACGTTTGCAAGTGCTTCCACATTAGATATCGTAGTTCCCGACTTGTAATGTTGAAAAACACTACATCTCACTAAGTGACATTGTTTAATGCGGTTTTACGACGGTTGATATGTCAACCTAACCTAACTTTCGCACTTGTATCTAAAGACGCTCAATTACACTGTTTCGTTCACAATTACGATATTTGCTTGACCTCACAGTTTCTCACCAACTTATTACAGTACAGAACGCTGTATCTCGCTAAATGACATCGTTCTGTAAGGTTTCACGATACTTGCATGCGCTTTACCGAGAATGTCACAACATAGCACTTTCGCACTTGTAACGGTACAACACGCAGTATTTGGCTTGTTCATGCCGTTTTGTGTGCTTTCACAACATTTTACCTATCGCAGTTTCGTACTCGCAATAAAACAACACTATCTCGTTAGATGACGTCGTTTTTGGTGGTTTCACGACGCTACCTAGCTTAAACTAACATAACTCAACCTAACATAACCTTCGCACTTCTATCGTTAGAAAACGTTTTACTCGCTACTTTACATTGCTTTCTACAACATTACGACGGTTTCAAGCGCTTTCACATTAGATATCGCAGTTCCCAACTTGTAAAGGTGAAAAACACTGCATTTCACTAAGTGACATTGTTTATTGCGGTTTTACGACGGTTCATACCTTAACCTAACGTAACCTAACCTAACCTAACCCAACCTAACCTAACATAACCTAACCTAACCTAACCTAACCAAACCTAACCTAACGTAACCTAACCTAACCTAACCTAACCTAACCTAACGACGTTTGCAAGTGCTTTCACATTAGATATCGCAGTTCCCAACTTGTAATGGTGAAAAACACTGCATCTCACTAAGTGACATTGTTTAATGCGGTTTTACGACGGTTCATATCTTAACCTAACCTAACATTCGCACTTGTATTAAAAAACGCTCTATTACACTGTTTCGTTCACAATTAGGATATTTGCATAACCTCACAGTTTTTCACCAACTAATTGCAGTACAGAACGCTGTATCTCGCTAAATGACATCGTTCTTTAAGGTTTCACGATGCTTGCATGCGCTTTAACGAGAATATCACAACATAGCAGTTTCGCACTTGTAACGGTACAACACGCAGTATTTGGCTTGTTCATGCCGTTTTGTGTGCTTTCAGAACATTTCACCTATCGCAGTTTCGTACTCGCAATAAAACAACTCTATCTCGTTAGATGACGTTGTTTTTGGTAGTTTCACGACGCTACCTAGCTTAAACTAACATAACTCAACCTAACATGACCTTCGCACTTCTATCGTTAGAAAACGTTTTACTCGCTACTTTACATTGCTTTCTACAACATTACGACGGTTTCAAGCACTTTTACATTAGATATCACAGTTCCCAACTTGTAAAGGTGAAAAAAACTGCATCTCACTAAGTGACATTGTTTAATGCGGTTTTACGACGGTTCATACCTTAACCTAACCTAACCTAACCTAACCTAACCTTACCTAACCTAACCTAACCCAACCCAACTTAACCTAACCTAACCTAACCTAAACTAACCTAACCCAACCTAACCTAACCTAACCTGACCCAACCTAACCCAACCCAACCCAACCTAACCTAACCTAAGCTAACCTAACCTAACCATCCAAACCTAACCTAACCTAACTTAACCTAACCTAACGTAACCTAACCTAACCTATTCTAACGTAACCTAACCTTACCTGACCTAACCTAACCTAACGTAACCTAACCTAACCTAACATAACCTAACGTAACCTAACCTAACCTAACCTAACGTAACCTAACCTAACCTAACCCAACCTAACCCAACCCAACCCAACCCAACAACACCCAACCCAACCTAACCTAACCTAACCTAACCTTACCTAACCTAACCAAATTATCCTTACCTAACCTAACCTAACCTAACGTAACCTAACCTAACCTAACCTAACGTAACCTAACCTAACGTAACCTAACCTAACCTAACCTAACCTAACCCAACCTAACCTAACCTAACCTAACCTAACCCAACTCAACCCAACCTAACCTAACCTAACCTAACCTAACCTAACCTAACGACGGTTGCAAGCGCTTTCACATTAAATATCGCAGTTCCCCACTTTTAATGGTGAAAAACACTGCATCTCAGTAATTGACATTGTTTAATGCGGTTTTACGACGGTTCATATCTTAACCTAACCTAACATTCGCACTTGTATCTAAAAACGCTCTATTACACTGTTTTGTTCACAATTACGATATTTGCATAACCTCACAGTTTTTCACCAACTTATTGCAGTACAGAACGCTGTATCTCGCTAAATGACATCGTTTTTTAAGGTTTCACGATGCTTGCATGCGCTTTAACGAGAATATCACAACATAGCAGTTTCGCACTTGTAACGGTACAACACGCAGTATTTAGCTTGTTCATGCCGTTTTGTGTGCTTTCACAACATTTCACCTATCGCAGTTTCGTACTCGCAATAAAACAACACTATCTCGTTAGATGACGTTGTTTTTGGTAGTTTCACGACGCTACCTAGCTTAAACTAACATAACTCAACCTAACATGACCTTCGCACTTCTATCGTTAGAAAACGTTTTACTCGCTACTTTACATTGCTTTCTACAACATTACGACGGTT